>NC_143058.1:11236250-11387500 GCF_052426305.1 Pelodiscus sinensis | reverse complement strand
TGGCTTGGATAAGCAGGCTGTGTCCACTTCCATGCTAACTTAATGGACATGCCTTGCAACTACCCTAGTGGTTCCAGAATGAAATTAATGTTCTTCAAAATGGCTGTCTTACTGGGGCAAGGTGGAGTGTTGACTACTTTCTAACTACCATATCAAGCTGTCTCTGAATATTTGTATACCACTTGAAGGCACCAGTAGGTAATTTAGATTTCCTCGTTCATTTTAAAAACCTAGGGAACAAAATTGAAAAATAAATCTCTTGCAGCATAAGTAAGAAGTAGCTGAGGTGGGACACAATTACACCTGCACAAGCGGGAGGCTTTTGAACATTTAATTTGGCCACACCATACACACGTGGCAAACTTATATCAGAACAGATCCAGCCTTCTCTTCAGGGCAAGCTTTGGCTATGCTGCTCCATCAGCATTCTTCAGCACTCTCCCAGAGCCAAGAGAACTGCTCATTTGTCTACCCTTGACCCCTTCAATGAAACAGCCAATAAAGATGCCAGTCGTTGTCGTCTTTCTGATATAGTTGTGACCCCCCCCCCCCCGCCACACACACACACACGCTCACTTCATGAAATGGACACAAATATGCATAACTCAAAGATGCTTGGGACAAATTGCCTCATGTAACCTGTCATCTTAATGTCATAATCTGCTGGGTCTGTATATCTTATTTTGGTGTATGTATCATTTCTGTGTGTAAAGTTAGAAATATGGAGTATGGAATGGCTTATGGTTTTAAAGGTGCAAATGGAAGTCATCAAGGGTGTTACCCTCAGTGTCTAGATGGCCAACCGTAAACACTCTCTTTTGCCCTTTAAGTCTTAGCAGTGGTTGGTCGTAGGAAGTCACATATCCTCCCCAACTGTTAGGGGCGGACCAAGTAATTGTCCATGGAAAGGTGGTATCTCTAAAACAATAGGAAGCTAGAAGTTTCTTTGTCTTTTGTTATCCTCCTGGGTGCGTCATGCCAGCTAAAGACCCCGGGGAGAAGGAGACTTCCCTTTTTTGGAAGGCTTAGGTGGAACAAGAAGAGTTTTAGGGTGAGTTTGTAATAAGTTTTGTACTGAGATGTTAGTGTTAGAATTAAGCATTTTCTGTTGGTTTTTAATTTGTAATCAACTTTGCTCTGTCTGGTTTTTCACTTACAACTTCTTAAATCATACTGCTTGAACTTACTAAAATCACTATTATTTACTATCAAGCCCAGTGTAAATAATTGTGGGGGAACAATTGGTATGCACATTCCTCCTTTCTTTGTTAAAGGGGGCTTACCTAAAGAATTCATTTGGGGTGTGGTATCCCAGAAAGCTGGACCCCAAACTGCATTTCCTGAAGTTTCAGTGTCTGTAGTGCTCCTCGGGGAGAAGGGGTGGCCCAGCAGGACAAAATAGCAAGAAGCCCCAGAGAGCAGGAAGGTGAGTGTAAATGGCTTTGTCAGCACCCTGGGATGCACCCCCAAGGGGTCTGTGGCCACATAACAATAGTTACTTGCTCTCTGGGAGCTGCTCTGAGATCAGGGAACTCCTTCCACATGGACCATGGAAGCATCATCAGCAACTGCCAGCTTTCACTCCCTATCAATCGGCGCAGGCACTGAATCGACTGACAGTCCCTTGAGGAGTCCTATTCTTGGCAATGTGGTTTATTAGAATATTAACACGTGATTCTAAATGGTTTGATATCAGTGTGTCAGGTAACATTGTGTGCATTCAACAGATCTTTTAAAAGTAAAACATTTCTCTAGTAGACTTCCTTTTATCTGTACAAGGTGCCTCCTTCTACCCCACCCCTCTTTCACAGGTTTACATATTGATGCTGGAAAAGGGCAGCCAGTTGGTTTTCAAAATATCTTTCCATCTGCCCGAGATCAATGGACCTCCTTATAAGCTTTCATGCATGCTGGGAATGGCAAGAGGTGATGATTCAAGAGCTGAGGGTGGTCAGCCTCTGACCTCCACTAGGAATTGGTCTTGCAGGTGTTTTGTGGGGCTTGGATCGCACAAGGAGGCACAAGTAAAGGGAGCATCTTCTGCAGATGGCTGTAGTTCAGGGGTGTGATGTTAGGCAAAGCTTCTGCATTCTAATTTCTGAAGAAGAGAACAACGATGGGAGGGAATGGAGAAAGGAGGGCCTGGAATCCCAGCCTCTGGGCCCAGCTAGCTCAGCTAACTGCGGTTAAAGCCTCTGGGCTCAGCTGGCCCTACCCTGCTTACCTGCAGCCAATGCCAGGCCTGCAGCGAGGAGAAAAGGAAGGAGCCTGGCTCAGTTTGGGGCTGACTAGCAAAGAGGCAGGAGCCCAGTTCAGTAGGAAACTAACCAAAGCTTGTCTGCTCAGCAGCCACGAGAGCAAGTAAGCCCCCACGCTACTCCTCTGGGAAAAAGGGCTTCTCAGTAGGTACCCCTCAAGTAAAGCAAATATGGACTCTTGGGGCCATGCCCCAAACTTAAGGACTTGAATAGGGAGTGGTTCGGAGTTCCCAGGCCAGGAGCACAGGGAGCCAGTACCCCTTTTTTCTACTTATTTACTCAGTTAGACACTAGGCTACTCAGCTGCCAGGATCCAGCCACAAATGCCCATACTGGGTCAGACCAGTGGTCTATCTACCCAGTAATCTGCCTGCCAAAAGAGGTTGGTGTCAGACAATATTCCCTCAGTTTTTTTTCATCCATGTGTGAAATAAATTTTGCTATGTGCACTGAGGCTTGGGTGAATGTGCACCACTAGTAGAAACACATGCTGCTGGCTGTGGGCGATCTGCTAATCAGCTGGGTGACATTCAAATTTCTCCAGGGTGGCTTCCCAACCTCTCAGCTTAGTGGGAACATTAGTGCCAGATGCTTCCAAGGGAGTGAATCACAGGACAACTAAGTAACCTGCTTCCTGTTGTCCAGTCCTAGCTTGTGGCAGTCAAACTTAGGGACATCTGGGCATGGATTTATGTCCCTGACAATCTTGGCTAATAGTCATTGATGGATCAGTCCCCTGTGAATTGAGCCAATTAATTTTTAACCCAGTTTACAGCGTTGGCTGACTGGAGAGGCTGCAGCCTAGTATGGCAGAGGCTTCTCTGACCTGTTATACCCACCACTCATGCAAAACATCGTTATAGTTCTTGACAGTTTAGCAGTCCGAAGCCTGGACAGCAGAGTCTCTTTCCAAAGTCTTGATGTGCCTCTAGGACACATTACAACTGGTGCTTGGAATGGGTCTAAAACCCCCACCCCATAAAACAAGTCAGATACCTTGGGGGAGATGGCTGGGAGCATGAAGCTGGTCACAGACAGACTATCTCTTTTGATTATTAGTTTGCTCCCCCCTTCACAAGAGACTGAATGCAAAAAGCCCACACTGGCCTGTGCTGGTGGCTTTTGTTGTGTGGTCCTCCCCCCCCCCCCCCCCCCCCCGGCTCCAAACATGCAGAGTACAGTCAGAACCGGCATAACTGCAAGTCCTCTGTCATGGTTAGTGATCAAATAGCCTCCTTCACTAACATGCAGGGAATCAGTGCCCTAAGATGCTTGCAACTGAGAAATGAATGATGATGGCTAACAAAAGGCATTTCTTTGCCTTGTGTTCCTGAAAGAGGCCAAGGAGGAGAGAAGAGGAGAGAGTGAACCTTCCGTTACATCTTTTGAATGTCTGTTGAGTTAAAAACTCTCAAATATGCCTGCAAGCAAAGCAGTCTGAGGCAACATAATCAAATAAATAAGGAGAAAGTGAGTGTCTGAGAGACCAAACAAGAAAACCAGTTGATCTATCTAATATTACCTTTGTATAACTTTGTTTTAACAACAGGATTACAGTAATTCCCTCTTTCCTGTATTTCACTTCAGGGGCATTTGTTATCCCAGTGGGGTAATTAATAGTGCATGTGAAGACCTCATAGGTATATTCTACTTCCTTCATGGCTTTCTTTTCCCTTTTGGTAAAGAACAGTCAGGTGGCCTCCAAGGAACTAGCTGCCATCTGATGCTAACTTAATTTGGTTAAGATTTACTATGGCCTCCCTCCCCCACTCTGCTCAGCCAGCCTCCCTGGGTGCGAGAAATCTCTGTAAAAATCATGCCACAAGTGGCTTGCCTATCATAAGTATGACGAAGTAGAGAACAAAACCCTGCGGTCGTGAGATCCGGCCCCCTGCTCTGAGCGTTTGATTTCTCTCTGTTTCTGACTAATCCTTTTCAGACACAGTTACAAGTGGCTTCTGATGAGCTGTATTGAAACTGGCAGAGGAGAATGCAGGTGGGAAGCTGCAGTACAGCCTTATGGTTGTCTCGCTCGGTAGTTCAGATACCATGAACGTAAAACATCTCAACTACATAGCACACATCTGCGACCATGCTTGCCTATTTAGAAAGCCTAATCTGGAGGGTGCGAAAGCTGAAGTCAGCATTTTAGCCGTGCCAGGTTATTTTAAAATAGATGAGATCAGCCAAGGCTATTGACAGAGGAGCAGATTTGGTTTGACAACTTAGACAAGCGGGGAAAGAGCTGTGGGGTAAAACAGAAGAAGGGACCTTGTGGGATATGGAGAGCAGAAGGGCTGGGAAATTCAGAGTGCATTAGGACTGAGGTATACTCATGGCTGTAGGGTTTAGTTTATTTTTTTGTGATTCTGGTGCATCTGTGTAATGCAGAGCCTAGCACACAGGGTCCCCAGCAGTGTTCCCTGGAAGATGTGCGGCACCACAGTTCACAGGTGATTAATCAGCCCCACCCAGTTAAAGGCACAGGGCTGACTGACTGAGCGAGGCTGATTAATCACCTGTGAAATTGTGCTGTTGTGCAGGTTAGAGGGAACCCTTGTCCCCAGTCCTGATTTTGGCCTCTAGGTGGTCTGCAGGACATAATAAAACAATGTCTATAAGTCTCAGAGGGCTAGCCATGTTTAGTCTGTAACTTGCTCCACTCATCATCTAAAGCAGTGGGGTGTGCCTACTAAAGCTCAGGATACTATTTATATTTTGTTTTTAGTCTCTAAGGGTATGTCTACACTACAGCGCTAATTCGAGCTAACTTAGTTCGAATTAGTTAATTCAAACTAAGCTAATTCGAACTAACGCATCCAGACTAAAAAACTAGTTCGAATTAGCGTTTTGCTAATTCGAACTAGCATGTCCACATTAAGTGGACCCTGAACCGGGGTTAAGGATGGCCGGAAGCAGTGCCAGCAGGGCATCAGATGAGGACTTAGAGCATGGAGCTGCTGCCTCAGGCTAGCCGAGGGCTGTGCTTAAAAGGACCCGACCCCCACCCCGGACAGACAGTTCTCAGGGGTTCCCCGCTTGCAAAGCAGTCCTGGCTTGAAGTGCCCTGAGTACCCACACTGGGCATATCACAGCACTCGGCCATCAGACCGGCTGCACTTGCCGCAGGCTGCTATCTGGGGAGAGGAGGCAATTGGGGGGCTGCAGGAGAGCTTCCACCCCCAGAAGCCCGCAGAGCCAGCCCAGTCCTCCCCATCGGGGGCTCGTACCCCATTCCTCCCTCACCTCCTTCCACTTACCCTTCCCTAGCCCCCCTTCCTGATGTACAAAATAAAGTACACGTGTGTTCAAAAATAGAATCTCTCTTTATTGAACAAAACTCGGGGAGACTGGGAAAAGGAGGTGGGAGAGGGGAAGAGAGAGGGTGGGAGAGGGGAGGGCAACTAAAATGATCAGAGGTTTGGAACAGGTCCCATATGAAGAGAGGCTAAAGAGACTGGGACTTTTCAGTTTAGAAAAGAGGAGACTGAGGGGGGATAGGATAGAGGTCTATAAAAGCATGAGTGGGGTGGAGAGGGTGCATCAAGAAAAGTTCTTCATTAGTTCCCATAATAGAAGGACTAGAGGACACCAAAGGAAATGAATGGGTAGCAGGCTTCAAACTAGTAACAAAGTTGTTCTTCACAAAGCAAAGAGTCAACTCCTTGCTGCAGGAGGCTGTGAAGGCTAGAACTAGAACAGAGTTTAAAGAGAAGTGAGAAAAAGTTATGGAGGTTGGGTCCATGGAGTGGTATTAGCCAGGGGGTAGGAGTGGTGTACCTGCCCAAAGTGTGTGGAAGGCTGGAGAGGGATGGCACGAGACAAATGGCTTGGTCACTGTCTTCGGTCCATCCCCTCCAGGGTCCCTAGGGTTGGCCGCTGTCGGCAGACAGGCTACTGGGCTAGATGGACCTTTGGTCTGACCCAGTACGGCCATTGTAAGCTCAGGGTCGGGGGTCTCAGTGGACCACCTTGATTTTCATGCACACCTGCTCCTGGGTGGCCAGGATGGCAGCTCTCCTGCCCTAGACGGCCACTTTCCTGTGCCTAGTGCGGAGGTCGTGGACGAGGAACACGATGTCCGCACTAGACCAGGCGGGTGCCCGCCTCTTTGGTCCCAGGCAAGCTCCCGGGAGCCGCCAGCCTGGTCCCGGGAAGAGGGGGAGGGCTGGGGGGCATTGGGTGGCTGGCTCGAGCCGTGCCGGGTGCAGGGTTTGCTAGCTGGATGCTGGCATGCTTGCACCTGTCACGGGCACCGTAGCCAGCCCGTGCCCCTTTAAGGAGTCCGGAGCCGGGAGGGGGGCAATAGAGTTTCCCTGGTGTTGGCCAGAGTGGCCACCAGGGAAAGCTGGGGAGGGCTAGCCTCCCACTAGTTCGAATTAAGGGGCTACACACCCCTTAATTCGAACTAGTAAGTTCGAACTAGGCTTAGTCCTCGTAGAATGAGGTTTACCTAGTTCGAACTAAGTGCTCCGCTAGTTCGAATTAAGTTCGAACTAGCGGAATTAACTTTGTAGTGAGGACATACCCTAACATGCTACAGGCCTGCTCATGGTTTGCTTGGTTGTGTTGGTTTTTTTTAATGTCTATAAGGTATTGCCACTGCAATTCTAGGCATTTGAGGTTAGTGTGGCAAGACAGGAAAAGTTGGACTAGTCCAACATTTTGTAGGACTTATTTTCCTGGTTCAAGAAGGAGCAGGGCCCTGTTCCAAATGGATATTCACCAAACTGGAGACGGTACCCAAGGAGGCTATCTACTGCATGGACTGCGTTTCAATGTGATTGTTACTTCCATTGCTGTGAGCTGAGTGACTACATAAAGGGGTTGTCTCTTTTTTTGTTGTTTCATTTCAATTAACATTTTTAGTATCTTCCTTATGTTTATATACGTAGGTCTAATCCTGTCTTGTCAACTCCCTGAATTTCTTGTATTATTAATATGATAACGTTAATATGTTAACAGATGCTAAATTTAAAAATGAACTTCTTTCCTGTTTTTTTTTCCCCCTTTAAATTATGCGTCCTGCATTTTTCCTTCCCTGAAGGTATTTCAAATATCTACCCTTGGAAATATGCAAAACCTTGAATCTTGAGTATTTATGCTACCCTACGGTGTCTATAGTTCATATTTTAAAAACTTGAATAAAGAAATAGAGTTCTTTGGCAGCATAGTTCAGTTTCCCATATGAAAATAAAACACCAAGTTTCCTTCTTACAGCTGCCTTCGTAGTGTGCAAAAACTTCATCCCTGTCACCCAAACTATCTCACTGTGTCTGTATTTCACAGCTCTGTAACTTACACTATCTACTATTGATTAGAGACTTCCCATGCAGTATCATGTGGGGCAGAGGATCATTTAAGAAGTTTTAGAGGGGGTGCAATGGAACACTTCAAAAAAATTATAGTAGAGAAGCACATGCATCCATGCTAACCCTCTGCATAGATGTCAGCATGTAATTTCCAAAGAGGACCCGAAACAAAACCGCATTATAGAAAATACAATAAGGCATTGTTTGCTGTTTGCTAAGGAGACTGTATTGGCACCTCTTCCCAGAACTGGGTTTAAATTGGTTCTTGCTCGTGGGTTTCTCTGACCATTGTATCCAGGGCTATGCTTTAAATTCTTTCATTAAACCATGCTATAGCTGGCTATAGTTAACCCCAGCTGTGCTGATCTAAACTGTTAGCATTTCTCTAGCAAGAATTCTGTTTAAACCGCTTTCCCCAGAACTAAGTTTTCCAGTGCAAGATAGACTTGGCTTAAGGGAAACTTATCAAGCAATCAGCAGGTATTTGAAGAACAGAATTTCTTTCAAGTAGCCTCTCCTTGAAGATAGGAAGATACCATGTAAATAGTTCAGATATTTTTGTATTGCAGAAGCACCCATAATATGCTAGAACAGTGTTTCTCAACCAGTGGTATGACTACCCTTAGGGGTACTTGAGAGACTGCGGGGGGGGAACGTCAACACAATTGAAATTTGGAGAAAACTGAATTTGTTTTACAGCGCTTGATCATGTTTGTACATTTTATACTCCAAAATGTCATTGTCTGAACAACTTAATCTTAGCTGAGCAAACAAATGTGTTGCAACGGTAGAAAAACTGTAGGTACTGGGAATACTTTTTTTTTTTAAAGAGGTACTTTATAAAAAAAAAAAGGTTGAGACACACTGTGCTAGAAGATGTACATGCACGCAAGGCACATTCCCCATCTGATAATCTAGGGACAGCAATAACAAAGGGTGGTTCATCTTATCTTTGGAGCTTCAGCTATTGGCCACAGTGCATCAATGTTGTTCTCTAGTTTGAGTTATCCAATTTTTCATCTCTTCCTGTACACACAACACATGATCATTCATCTGTACAGGGGGCAAAGCCATGTTTTCTGCTTTTGGCATGCTTAGCTTTGCACTCTGAACATACAATTAGTGGGGATTTTAGTATGTCATAAACAGCTGCACACCATGTAACAGCTACAAGGTGGTGTAAGCTCTTTCAGGGCACGGATTCTTGTAAGTTCTCTTATGAGTTTGTATAGCACCTTGTACAACAGGGCCTTGACTTGGCTGCAGTCTCTAGGCACTATTGGAATCCATCTTGTGACTTTGTGGGGTCACACCTCTGGAGGGGAGCTTGGGGCTTCTGCCTGGGATACGGCTTCAGCCCCGCGGGAGGCCCTTGTTGGAGCTTGGTCATGCCTGTCAGAGTTCTGGGCTTCATCCCCTAGCTCCAACTCCTTTGGGTCTCAAGCCCTGAGCACTGGCAGGCTTGCCCCACATGACTAAAGCCCCAAGATGGTCCTCCCTGCAGGACGGAAACCCCAAGTCCCTCCTTCCCCTATAAGGGCAGAAGTCCCAGTAAGTGTGCCCAGCTCAGAGGATCTACAACCGGTACCCGAGTTGCGAACGGTCGACTTACAACCATTCGCAGTTACGACCGAAACTGTCATAAATGGTGGACAGCGAACAGCACAGTCGCGAGTAACTCAGTGGGGTCCGACTTACAAACAAACCGAGTTACAACCAATTGCTTGGTCCGTAACTGGTTCGTAAGTCGGAGAGAGGCTGTATAAGTTTCGTCACCCCAGTATAGCACCACATTGAAAGTCATGGTGTTGAAGTGCTTCAGAATCCTGCTTCTGTACATGTACTCATCCAGTCCTGTGTCTGTCCTTCCCTCATAGCCAGCATGTGAGTAGTGGGATCAGTGGGGAGGAAAAAACTCATGAGAGTGTAGGAGGAATGGTGATAGAGTTACTTCCCTCATTGTCCCGAGGCTTTTTCAGCTTTAAAGGAAACTTCTGGGCTACGTCTAGACTGGCATGATTTTCCGCAAATGCTTTTAATGGAAAAGTTTTTCCGTTAAAAGCATTTGTGGAAAAGAGCATCTAGATTGGCACGGACGCTTTTCTGCAAAAGCACTTTTTGCGGAAAAGCATCCGTGCCAATCTAGACACAGTTTTGCACAAGAAAGCCCCGATCGCCATTTTCGCCATCGGGGCTTCTTTGCGCAAAACAGTTTTTAGCTGTCTACACATTTCCGGAAAAGGGCTTTTGCCCGAACGGGAACGTCAAAGCATTTGCGCAAGAAGCACTGATTTCGGACAGTAGAACGTCAGTGCTTTTGCGCAAAATCAAGCGGCTAGTGTAGACAGCTGGCAAGTTTTTGCGCAAAAGCAATTGCTTTTGTGGAAAAACTTGCTTGCTTGATGCAGCCGTGCTGTATAAAAGGAACTGACTTTCCTAGCAGCTTGCATGCTGTCTCAGAATAGCATCAGCATCCATCTATTCAAGCTGCTGGCAAAGGCTGCAGTATTCTGCCTCCATAGCACCACCTCCTCCTTTCTGGGCTCCAAGTCTGTGGAATTCTGTAAAGTAACTTTGCAGAACATACGCTTTGGAAGGGTGGTCCCTGCCTACTCAGATTGGAGAGAGATGTTAGAAATGGAGAAAGCCGTGGATGCCACGCAGATGTCTCACTTCAGCTGCACCCACGCTGTACATTCGTGCAGAACCTCAAGTGATTGGGCACCGCGCGGCTAGCTAGGGTGCTCCCGGACTTCTCCTTGGAGGACATAAGGTTGGGCATTGCAAAAAATCTTGACAAGCTTCTTCTCCAAGATTTCTCTCCCTGCAACCTTGCATAGTAGCATGTGTCAGCAGTTGACTGAAAGAGCACCTAAGTGAGATGAGTGCACGTGATAGGAGAAATGCAGCTGCTGCCAATCCTGAGTAGGGCAAGACAGTCCTGACTTCTGACTCTATTTAGGAGGATGCTGGATCATTATTAGGGCAGGACATTGTGTCTTCATGACCCTTGTGCTGAAAAAAGGCTGTGACTATGCATGCTTCTCTGGGAGGGAAGACTTGGAAACCCTTGGGTTCCCGGGGCTGAGAAGGGAGAGAGACTGAGAACTGAAAGGGCAGTAACCCAATTGCTGTTTGAGTATTAAGGAATATTAGTACTGCTGTAAACACAGACTTCACCTGTACAATTAGATGCTTTGCTAAGATTACCATTGAAATGGAAATGGCTCTTTTGAAAAGTAGGTTGCGGATTGTTTCTCAGTCACCCAAATTACAAAAAGACTAAAATATAATAGCTTTTGCATTCATTCGTTGGCCTGCTAATGACATCAGACCATTACAAAAGCATATTGGGCGAAGGTGTGTAAAAGGAGAGACTTAAGCCAAGGAAAACTTGCAGTTTAGGTGAATAAACCCCCAAAAAGGGCAAATGACAAAAGCATATACTGCATATAACTCAGTCAGCAACATGTAATGGAGGAAACTTTCAGCAAGGCTAATTCAAAAAAAGGAATCTTACAGCCTTTTTTTTCTGCCCCAGTACTTATATTCCAAAATGCGTGTGCATTGTATTCTAATGTCTTAGCTAGCAAATAGCTTCCAAATTCAAGGAGTGAAGGTGCTGTATTTGAAGGTGCTTGATAGGTTGTGGGCTTAAGCCCTAATCAAGGCGTCGTATGCTTGAAAACTTTTATATAATCTGAGCAGTGTTTAAGCATGTGTCATTAGTTTGGTGGTTTTAGCACATGGTTTGATCCATGACAACAAAGGCATCCATAATGCTTAATTTGCTAGGCCTTACTGACTGTTCTCTGTCTTGCAGGAAAATACCTGGGTAGACAGCACTAACAATTATATGTGATAGAAATGTAGCCGTGTTAGTCTGGGGTAGTTGAAGCAAAATGCAGGACAATGTAGCACTTTAAAGACTAACAAGATGGTTTATTAGATGATGAGCTTTCGTGGGCCAGACCCACTTCCTCAGATCAAATAGTGGAAGAAAGTAGTCACAACCATATATACCAAAGGATACAATTTAAAAAAAATGAACAAATATGAAAAGGACAAATCACATTGCAGAACAGAAGGAGGATGCGGGGGGGTGGGAAGGGGGAGGAAGGAAGGTAAGTGTCTGTGAATTGCTGATATTAAAGGTAGGGAGAGTGGGATGTTTGTGAGTTAATGGTATTACAGGTGATAATTGGGGAAACTGTCTTGATAATGGGTGAGAAAGTTCAAAGACTTGTTAAGTCCTTGTTGGTAAGTGTCGAATTTTAACATGAATGACAGTTCAGAGGATTCCCTTTCAAGTGCAGATGTAAAAGGTCTTTGTAGCAGAATGCAGGTGGCTAAGTCATTTAGAGAGTGTCCTTTCTGGTTAAAGTGGCAAGAAACTGTTTTCTCTTTGTGATCTTGTCTAATATCTGTTTTGTGGGCATTAATCCTTTGGCGAAGTGTCTGAGATGTTTGTCCAATGTACATAGCAGACGGACACTTTCGGCACATGATAGCGTAGATTATATTTCTGGATGCGCAGGAATATGTGTTCTTGATCTTATAACTCATTATATGGTGATCCAAGCCATTCTGGCTCTTGTAACATTGTCTGAGGCCAGGTCTACATTATACCTGGAAGGTTGGCTTAAGGTACCCAACTCCAGCTGTGCAGACTGTGAGGATTCCAGGCAATGGCCAGAGCTGCCCTCAGTGTTGGATTTACGGGTCTGTACTAGACCCGATAAATCGAATGCCAGGATGTCGATCTCTGGCACGGCAAGTGAAGACATACCCTGGGTTTGCTCTGGTCCTGATCCCACAAGCCTCTTAATGCCTCGACTCCACTGGAGTCAATGGAAGCTTCACAAAGGAAGGACATGCAGTAGCCTGCATGCTCAGTGAGCTACCATGCCCCTACAGAGACAAAGAATTGCTACTCGGTTGTAGGGAAAATGAACCTTCTAACATCTGTATGGTACAATCGAGCGTATGCTGCATTAGACACCCAGAACGTGTGTGACTATGTTAAGTCCCTGCATCAGAATATTGATATGCCCACAATGGGCAGCTCCTCTTGATTTAGTTAAATCCTGGTTGATGTGAATTTGAAGGGCAGTGCTGGAAATTCTGAGCTTGAGAACGTGAGCTGATCGGGTAGTTGTGATTTAAAGCCCTCGGTTAGAATGTTTATCTTCTATCAGCATGTTGGCCGTTTGTACAATGGGGAAAGGTAAGCACTGGAAAATCAAGGTCAAAATAACTGACAATACAGTATTGTGCTGTGTGACCCTGGACAAGTTACTTACCCTCCCTACACTTCAGCTGTCTTGTGTTCAACAGGAATAACAACACTTGCTCGCTTTTGTGGTCTGCGGGCGGAAAGTGATATTTCAGAATGAAGTATTATCCCAGTGTGAAATTTTATCTTTCTTTTCAATATTTTCCTGTTCCCAGACTTGATATCCAGGCCCTAAGATGCATGGTTCCTTTTTAGGATATAAATCATTCTACTTAATTTCAGTCCATCTGGAAATGTAATTCTGAGCAGGAGGTTTTGTTTCTGATTTTGATTGGTCTTTGTGCTTTCCAGATAGAAGACTGTGTGGCATGGGACTTGACTCCAGCACAGGTTGGTAGCAGCTGACAGCAGCTACTGTCTTTAGGTCTCCTCCTGACAGGTATTTGGATGCCCTCATCTCTCACTAGCATCCAGGGCAGGTGCCGTATTCAATCTCTATTGGCATTAGGGGTGTAAAAGTGTAGCTGGTTAAATGATTAACATTTAACCAGTGTAGCTGGTTAAATGATTGGTTAACACTACCCGTTGCACGCAACTCCTCTTCCCCATTGTTCTGCATTTAAGGTATTTTGGGAGCAGCATGTAGTCAGACTGGCTCAGTCCCGGCTCATACCGGGTCCCGACAGCTATCCCCGCTGCTGCTTTGCATTTAAAGTAAATGCTGGACCCGACACGAGCTGGGACTGAGCCAGTGTGCTTGCCCACCAGCTCTCAAAATCTTTTCAATGCAGAGCCACAAATCTTTTCAATATATAGCTGCTGGGAACCGGGACATGCCGGCTCCCAAGCTCCTTTAAATGCAGAGCCACTTATAGGTAAATCATGTAACCAACAACATTTTTGTCGGCTACACGATTACCGAATTACACGCTTCCTAACATCCCGAGTTGGCACCAAGGTGTCTTTAAGTAGCCTCTGTGAAAGGATTTGTGACCAGAGCCTTGGTGAACAGACAAACAAAAAGAAGCCCAGATCACCAATGTAGCATCCTTGTGGCAGCCTTGGCAGAAAGGAATGAATAACAATAGTCAAATCTCCATCAAGATTCAAATGCATGCTTAGAAGTGGTCTATCCAGTATGGCAGGGTGGGCTGACTGCTTGCATGGTGTCAGTTTCTAGTGCTGTCCGTCTGTTCCCTGACTCAGAATCTATAAGCCATGGAGTCTAGCATTTATTCTTGTCACATCAACAGCCTGTGCATGATTTCTGGGGGGCCATAGTGCTAGAGAACCGGCTAAGATTTATGGAAGCCAGCCCCCTTGCTAGAAGCTCTGCTGGAGTTACTCTCCTGTGGGACAGGACTGGATGTTCTGGTTTTATGTTAAACAGGTTTTATGTTAAATAATATTAGTCTGTGTTTTTTAGGTTGTCTGTCTGCAATCCAGCCCACTGATAAATTTAATAAATAAAGATAAAAATAGCCTCGGAGGATTTGGTAGGCTGCTGTCCAAGGAATCTGGGCGAGCTGCCAAAAGCTACTCGACACCTAAGTTAACTCAGACTATGGAGTTTTGCATCACTCCATGCAAATGTTAGCTTTTTAAATGTGTGTTCCTGGCCTGTTTTCTCTCTGGGGCTGCAGGACCGGACTCACTATTGAAACGCAAAGAGATTTCCTATTGGAATTTTGTTTTTTCATTTCCTTTTAACACCGTGTGGACAGACATATCTGATGAGGCCTCTGCTATTGGTTAGGAATGTTAATGAGGCAAAGGTATCAAACTGTGCCATCTCTAATTGCCCACTGAGCTGAATTGTCTGAGGGGCATTCTGATTTGCATAGCCTGCAGAACACAGAGCTTAGCACTCCAGGGCCCAAATGAAGTGCCTTATCACAGGAGTAGAAGGGCTAAGGATGCAGTCATCCAGTGTATGGGATGGTTTCCTTAGCTCTGGCTTTACCATTTTGCCCTTCTGATTTTATTACCAAGTTGTAGAAATAAACTAGGAGTTAATATTGGGTGACATGATATAAGAAGGGATGCTCAAGCACATATATATATTGGGTACTTCCTTGGCCTTCTTTGCTCTAGTGTCTGAGCACAATCTTTGTTGAATGTATTTATCCCCACAGCACCCTGCAAAGCAGGGAAATATGCCTGTCTCCACTTTAGATGGGGAACTGAGGCACCGAGAGACTGAATGTCTTGCCCAAGGTCTCATGCACACAGCTTGTACGTGAGCAGGGAACTAAACCTATATCTTAGGAGGTTCTTAATCCACAGACTAGCCTTCGTCTTATGACGATGAGTTCTCACTGAAGCTTCCTTTCACTTGTCTATGAATTAAATGAAACCCGTTTTAGTCCTAAGAAGCCTGCAAACACTTCTTCATGATGTACCCAGCAGATTTGTTCTAAAATGTTGTGGATTGTATTTTTGCACTTTCCCCTGCTTCCTTTGGTGAGACTTTCCCCATACTAGAATTGTGTCACAGCTTGTCTGGGGACAGGGAGATTTGGACTTCAGAGAAGTGAACCTAGATGAGCAAAGTTATCCAAACTTATCTGCATTTAACAGTAAGTAGTGTTCCAGCAGAATATATCTTCAGAGACATTTAAAGAAAAACTACAGACCTGTGTGCTTTTAAAGCAGTCACTATCCCTATAAAATTCCTGAATTCCAAGTGCATAACTCCTGTCTGTTGGTAAGCTACTTTAGATCTTCCAAAAGACGATTGCCAACATTTTTCAGACTTGCCTGCAGCAGGCACTTAAACCAGTGGTTTGATTAGGAGCTGCAGCCGTTTATAAACTCTGGACGCTGTGCTTTATCCCCAACATATGACAATTCTTTGGCCCATTACAACCCAGTGTAAAGGGGCCTGAGTATAAAATGGGAATTGGGTTCTTCTGGGTAGGATGACCAGATGCCCGAGCTAGAAAACAGAGCTGCTGAGTGCACTTTATAAATGTACTTAAATAAGACTGTGCCTCTTAAACACCAAACGCAAGCTGTCTGCTCTCCTCTCCCCATTTGGACCTGTTATATATACTGCAAAAACTGTGTTGAGACATTGGGGTGTTGATTGGGTGATTTAATTGCATGAGCTGCTTGCTAGCTGAACCAACTTCTTTTTGGTGGCAAAGCATGCTGTGCTTTTTAACCATTGATACAGCCATGCCTTTATACCTATTCCTTTTAACACTTAGCAGAATGGTTGAACTGGCTGAAATGAGAAATAAGCTGGACTTGAAGAACCTTTTTAAAAAGATTGCTGTGAGCCAAGGTAAGTTGGGAAGTGACTGGCCACTGTTCTTACTTCCTTGTTCATTTCAAAATACAAGAGTAAATGCTGAGTAAATACAAGTTCTCCAAAGGCTGCACCTTTACAAAAGATCATTCCCACCTTATTGGCCAATGAAGACAACAACATGGTACCTTTTAGTAATAGCTAGTGGCTAAGCACCTGTGTAGGACCTAATCTATTGCCTGTTGAACGCCATGGAAAGATTCCCAATCCTATTGGCTTCCCAAAGGACTTTGGATAGGGCCATCATACACGTGGTGAGAGAACATGCCCTCCGTAGGCATTTAAATCTGTTGGGGGAGAGAGAGCGGATAGTCCTCAGCTTTACTGATATAATTTGGCAGCTGAGTCTCAGTTCTGCCAGCACGTGAATCATTTTGCTTTCTGAACTATGTGGCCCACTCTAGCCTTGTCCCTCCTCTCCAGTCCCTATTTCTGCTCCCACCTGTTCTATCTCCTCCTTTTACCCTCCGAAATGATCTTCAACCTCTGCAATCGCCTGCTGGCCTCTACCAACGCTTTCCTGTGTCCTGCCCTTCCTCTGTTCTTCCCTGTTATGTCTTCCTGCTGCACCCTTCGTTGCCACCATCGTTGTCTCCCAGGCTTGCTGTCTGCAGCCTTATCTTCAGTTCTGCCTGCCCCGTTTCCCACCCTCTCTCTGTCCACTGTTTTGTCACTGCTATCACTTTCCATCTCTGATAACCACTGAAGTCTGGTCCCCTCCTAACACAGCCTCCTCAACAGTGCTGCATTGCAACAGGTGGCGCTGTAAGAAATAGGGCTTTAGTAAACATGCTGAGTGGCCAGTGTCAGATTCTTGCGGCTTCTAAACAGTTTTTGGATGATATAAAATAATGAGGTTACTTGAGGGATCAGTCTGGCCAAAAATATTTTACAAGTAAAGGGGAAACGGTTAATTCAGTTGCATTATGATAATGCAATAATTAGGGATGTGAATGTTTAACCAGTTAACCGGTGAAGGCTGGAGCAGCTTCCTGCCTGCCGTGGGTTGGTGGTGGGAGACTGTTCCGCTGCCCGCCACTGGGCTGCTGTAGCCAGGCTGAAGCACCTCCTTCCCTCCAACCCTGCCTGCCCTCCCCTCTAACTGGTTAACCGGTTAAGCAGTACATTTAACCAGTTAACCCATTAAATGGGATTTTGCATCCTTTGAAATAATATCTTTTGAGCAGTCAACCACAACCTTTAAACCTGTACCCAAAAGCTTGAATTATAACTTTTAACCTTTCACTGACTTTAGTTGTTGCAAGTCATGTGGAGCAGGAAATGTGTCTGTTATTTTGAGTCAAGTGCAGCAGTCTAAAAATCTAAAGTCTAAAAATAATTAGACCTGGGGTAAAGAAAATGTAAGTACTGAAGGAAAAAGTGACTCTCTTCTCAAAATCCTTTGTTGCTTGTCCTCTTTGTGTCAGACTTGCTGACTGTGATTTGGCTCCTTTTCCTCTTTGGCTCTCAGTTTAGAAATGTTTCCTTCTCTAATTAATCTTGTTTGTTTCCCACGTCATGACACAAATCATAGAGTTCCCATTCAGAATGAGCGCGCTGCACAATGTCCCCAGTTGTATTGGCGCCTAATCTCTTCTGTGCAAACAACATTCTTTCCAATGCAGTGCTGTGATTATTGATAACCAAACCCAATTCTTAATGTGTGTGAATTTCCTGAAAATTCTCTCTCGCCACACATGTCAGTGGTTCTGGCAGGCATGGCTGTGAATTACTTATCTGGGGTGGCGGGAAGGTCTACCGAAATTCCTTTCTGGAGCAGGAGGAAGTGGGAGATCAGCTTGTAGTTGTGGCTGTGACACGGACTCAGTCATTTGGCCTCTGTGCTTTGGTTACCACATATATAAACTGGTAGTGATGCTGACTGTCACGGAAATGTGCTGTGGCTAAATTCATTGAAAATCATTTGCAGATTCTGTGATGGAAAATGCTGTAGAATTGCTAAATATATATGTTTTTAGACAATCTTTCTATTAAGTGGACACTGTTCTTGTCTGCCTGTCATGGGATTTTCAACTTGCCACACCTGCACACGTGCCAACATGGCCCAGCTGCTGCATGCATGCCAATGCAGCTGCCCACACCAGCTCCTTCAGGCGTACTCTGTGCATGGCTCCCAGCCCCCTGGTAGGCTGCCCCCACTAGCTTCTGCAGGCAGCACCTGGCCCCACTTGCAGGCTGCCCCTGCCAGCTCCTGCAGGCAGCCTCTACTGCCTGGCTCCATGCCGTGCATCTCCTGGTACCCCTAGCAGAAAGATGGGATGGCTAACAGCGACTACCTTGAATCGTACTTAGCCATCCCATCTTTCTCCTACATTGCTAGCTTAAAACTTTATTCTTTTAATTCAGTCTATTGAAAACACCAGCAGGAAAGAATCTGCTCAAATACACATGTGCCTCACCATCTAAACACCAACATGTGTTTAGATGCATTGGTGTAACTGAGAGCATAATCATAAGACAGGATTCCCTAGATGTAACCGAGGACATAATTTGGCTGGCAATTTCTCTTACTTCTGTCAATTGTGCATGAGAAGGGAAGAACCTAGGTTGAGTTTTCCCACTGCCAACCTATAGGATGAGATCCATACCATAGTAAGCTTAATTACTAACTGAGATTATTCTATTAAAGCTTCTTGTGTCAAAAGATGTAATTTTGAACAGTTTTTACAAAGGGGAAGAAATATAAGTTTCATGGCCTCTTATTTCCACCTTGCGTATAAAGCATGTACAGGCAGTCCCCGAGTTACACGGATCCGACTTACGTTGGATCCGCACTTACGAACGGGGCTTTCTCGCCCCGGAGCTTGCAGGCAGCGGGACTGCCCAGAGCGCAGCGGTCCTGCCACCTCGACCTCCGGGGCGAGAAAAGCTTCTCCGGGTGCCCCTGGTCTGCTGGGGACCGTCTCCAGCAGACCAGGGACACGTGGAACAAAGCTGGGGAGGCGCGGGACTCCGCCACCGCTGCGGCTTTGCTCCCGGTGCCTCTGGTCTGCTGGGGACCATCTCCAGCAGACCAGGGAGACCGGGAGCAAAGCCAGGGAACACGCGGGCAGCGGACAGCCCAGACGCTCCGCCGCTGTCCCGCTGCCGGCGTGTTCCGCGGCTTTGCTCCCCGTCTCCCTGGTCTGCTGGAGACCAACAGACCAGGGAGACGGGAGAAAAGCCAGGGAGCACGCGGGCAGCGGACAGCCCAGACGCGCCGCCACTGTCCCGCTGCCGGCGTGTTCCGCGGCTTTGCTCCCGTCTCCCTGGTCTGCTGGAGACCAACAGACCAGGGAGACGGGAGAAAAGCGGAGAAAAGCCGCGGAGGACCCGGGTGGCGGGACTGCGGTGCGTCTCAGTCCTCCGCCCGCGTCTCCCTGGTCTGCTGGGGGGGGGGCACAGCTAGTACGCCCCCCCCTCCCCCAGCAGTCCAGGGTTTTCTCCGGACGCCTGTGGTAGAGCAGCTGGGGCGCTGCCGGTTGGTCCCGCAGCGCCGCTCTGGGCGCTACTGGACCAACCCGGCAGCACCCCAGCTGCTCTGCCCCAGGCGTCCTGATTCAGCCGCTGCTGGTCAGTTTCAGCAGCGGCTGAATCAGGACGCTTGGGGCAGAGCAGCTGGGGTGCTGGTGGATTGGTCCAGTAGCGCCGAGGAACGGCGCTACTGGAGCAACCCAGCAGCACCCCAGCTGCTCTGCCCCAGGCGTCCCCAAGTCAGCCGCTGCTGAAACTGACCAGCGCTGAGTACAGGAAGCCCGAGGCAGAGTTGCTCTCTCCCGGGCTTCCTGGAATCAGCCGCTGATCAGTTTCAGCAGCAGCTGACTTGGGGACGCCTGGGGTTCTTAAGTTGAATCTGTATGTAAGTTGGAACTGGCGTCCAGATTCAGCCTGTTGAAACTGATCAGAGGCTGATTCCAGGAAGCCCGGGGCAGAGCAACTCTGCCTCAGGCTTCCTGTAGTCAGCCGCTGGTCAGTTTCAGCAGCGGCTGAATCTGGATGCCAGTTCCGACTTACATACAGGTTCAACTTAAGAACAAACCTACAGTCCCTATCTTGTACGTAACCCGGAGACTGCCTGTATATGCCAAAAAAAGAAGTGGAAATGGATTCTGATCACACATGCAAATTGTGGCTTTACTGCAATTTCTGGTTTGTCCAGCAAAGGGATTGTGTTCCAGAAGAGGCCTACCTTGGATGTGTAAAACCAGATCTCAATGTCTTTGAGTGTGTGTGGAGTAGGGGTATGTGCAAGCTGTGCTAGAGATGCTTCTGCCACATGAAATTATGATCTTTATGACAAGCATTGTGAGGAAAGTGTTGGCCACCCACATAGTGGGCCAGGCCGTATTCTGGTACTCCCATGCATATCTGGAATGACTTTTAAAAAACCTTACTGGAGTTATTCCAGATTTACACTAGGGTATTTTAGATCCTGATCCAGCCCCCATTTGGGAGTCGATCTGTGACTTCACAGAACATCAGATCTGACCTATGGAGCTGAATTTCTTCTGCTGGGAACTAGCTTTGGTTCCCTGGTCTTTCCCCCACCCCCATCCCAGATACTATGATGTAGAGCTTCTCTGGGAAAATCTATCACGAGAGTGTAGATAGAAATTCAGTACTGCAGGTTCCCCTCTCTATACAGCTCCCATTTTGGCTCTGTCCCTTAATGGCTTCAGTAGGACCTAAATTTTTTCCTAATCATGCCTTCTATAATAAATGTGGACAATATAACCCCATCTTGTAGAACTTTAGGGCATTCAGCTAAAACTATCAATGTAGTGCCATTTCCTTCAAAAGGGTTGACCATCTACTGTTCACACTGGAGTACTTCTGAAAATAAGACTCTAGGTCTGGCTATAAAAGCTTTTTGGGAAGGTACAGTAGTTTTTTACAGCTTTGGATTACCAAAGGTGTGAGCAACTATTCCTCTGTGGATTGTGTGGTGTCTAGAAGTGTTGCTAGAAATGTTGTTACATGTAATTAAATACATAAAATAAATGGGAAGCAATTGTCTAATAAGGTTGTCTCTACAGGGGTCTCTTTGCTAAATAACTCAATGTGTCTGGCTTAAGAGCACAAGGTTTTTGATTCCATTGTACTTATGTATAGGTATTGAGCAACTTTCCAAAAATCTGCAAAAGTGGATGATGTTCTAAAGTCAGAGATTTATTGTCTGATTCCAATGATCAGTTAACTGGCACTTTAAATGTTAAACCATAAACATCTCCAGCTTTCTAAAAGTGTTTCCTGACAACTGCCAAACAAATGGGAAACGTATTTTCACTATTTTTTAAAACAACTTTTTTTTCAAAAACTCGCAAATCCGAAAGATGTCACCAACTCTATTGCATAAGCTTGGTGTTACGTTCAAAATTTGCAGCTCCCCGCTAGCTGTAACTGTGGCGAGAGTGCTAGGGCAAACAGATCCTTGTGACCAGTTGTACACTTAATGCTGTGTCATTTAGACCTGGCCTAGCAGCTGAAAACCACTTGTGGCCATAGGAGCCAGATGTGTAATAGGGCTCTCACTTTTGCTGTAAGTGGTGCAGTGGTAATGGTGATAGAAACAGCTGGGAAACTTTTGGCCAAAACACATCTTGCATCACAGTAGACATGGACTAGGGGGGCGAGTAGGCATTCAGGTCTTGGGGAAGGGATGGTTCAGTGAGGCAATTGGGAGACTTTGCTTCAAGTCCATGAGATTCCATAGACTTCTTGTGTGCCCTTGATGGAATAATGGTTCTTCATCCCTCCCCAGGGGTGTGGGGATGGTAGAGAGGAGATGCATACACTCAAGCCTGGGAGGAGCTGAGAGACTATGTTAATGGGGCCTTATAAACACCATAAATAAAAAGAACTTGTCTCTTTGGGCGGGAGGGGGCAACCAGTTCAAAATAGCACTCCTCTTTTTCTTTCTGAAGTAAAAATATTTTCCCCCTTCTCCTCACCCAACACTCCAGTACCAAAGCCTCTTCCTCAGCAAATTTCTTTTTTAGAGCATCACTGTAATTATAAAATAAACCTGCTTGGTGACCTTGCCCAGTTCATTAGGTAGTTGGACCAAGGACAACTGTAAACGTAACTCTCTCTTTGCACGAAATGACCCTTGGTGTTACTCCTCTAACTGTGACAATTTCCATTGTGAACACACAAGACACTCTTTTGTTTTGGGGGGGAGGCAGTCTATAAAGTCTTCTCTTGGAATAGTGGGTAAAATGTTAGTTACCGCGCTGGCATGTCCTTACTGCACGATTAGGTATGAATTTGCTGGAAACAACTCTAGCTTATTTGGAAAGCATTCTCTAGTTGTCTGTACATCTAAAAGCTGGACCAGGATGTATATGTCCATTCTGAACAGCAGTGATCAGAAACCCGTGGCTATCTTGCATAAGCCAGCGGTCTGAACTGTTCAACTAGCATAAACCACATGACCTGTTGAGAGGTCTGTTTGTCACTGAGCCATGTTAGATTTGATCCAAGCTTCTTTTTTCCCCCCCCCTTCACTGATGTAATTATTTAGGTTGGGGGTGTCATTTTATTTATTTTGACTAATATAGTTACACCAGTGCAGCTCCTAGGGTGGATGCAGTAATATCTGTACTGTATGAAGGTGCCTTATCCTAGGAGTACTTTTTCCACTTGATGCACAGGAAGTCACTCTGTCACAACAGCTGATTCCACGCTGGGGAGGTTGTACCACTTGAACTACCCCGGTACAGATAAAGCAGTAGAACTCTTGCATGCAGACAAGGTGTTACTGGATGCTGGTAGCTCCTGGATGCCTTCCTTACTGGGACCCAGTGTAAGAGCAGAAAGTTTTTATGACCCTCCCCTACCTCTTCAGACATTTAAAAAAGGGTAATTTGCAGCTCTCTGAAATTTCTGTCATCCTCCCCTCTACCAAAACTCGCGCCTACCCCTGACACTGCATAAGGCTTTTCTGAGCCTTGGGCCATGACCACTAGGGATGTTTATGTAATTAATCACATTTTAACATTTAACCACTGAAAATTTCAGCAGTTAAACGCAGAGGCAGCAGCGTGGGTAAGGAGCTGCTTATAACAGTGCACGTTAACCGACGAGCCTAATTGTGTAAATGGCTATACTTTCATATTCTTAAAGTCCACCATTTGTGATGCTGTCTTTTGGGAAGCCCACTTAGAGCAGAGGCTACTTCATGGACTCACAGCGTTGGAAGAGATCTCAGGAGGCTATCGAGTCCAACACAGGGCTAAAAGCAGGACCCGTGCCAACTAAAGCATCCAAGCCAGAGCTTTGTCAAGCCAGGACTTAAAAACCTCTAGGCTATGTCTAGACTGCAAGCCTCTTTCGAAAGAGAGCGTCTAGACTGCACGTGGAACTTTCGAAAAAGCAAGCCGCTTTTTTGAAAGAAAGCAGCGAGTGAGTCTGGATGCTCACTTTCTAAAAAGCCCTGTTTGCTTTCAAGAACGCCTTTTTTCGAAAGAGCACTTTCGAAAAAAGGCGTTCTTCCTCGTGGAATTAGGTTTACTGCCGTCGAAAGAAAAGCCGCGTTCTTTCGATTTAATTTCAAAAGAACACGGCTGCAGTCTAGACACAGGTGAAGTTTTTTCAAAAAAAGGCTACTTTTTTCGAAAAAAACCCTGAGTCTGGACACAGCCCTAGGGATTTTAAAACCTTGAGCCCATTCTAGTGCTTCCCCATCCTCCTAGTAAAATAGCTGTTGCTAATATCCAACCTAGACCTCCTCCACTGCAACTTGAGATTGTTGCTCCTCGTTCTGTCATCTGTTACCACTGACTACAGCCTCTCTCCATCCTTTTTGAAACCCCCCTTCAGATAGCTAAAGGCTATCAAATCCCTTCTTTCCCTTCTCTTCTGTAGACTAAATAAGCTGAAATCCCTCGGCCTCTCTTCATAAGTCATGTGCTCCAGCCCCCTAATCATTTTTGTTGCCCTCTGGTGGACTTCCTCTAATGTGTCCCCATCCTTTCTGTAACGCGGAGCCAGAATTAGACATAATACTCCAGATGTGGCCGCACCAGCTTCCCCTAGATCTGCTGTTAGTGTTCCTACGAATGCACCCCAATATGCCATTATCCTTCTTGGCTACAAGGGCACACTAATTCATATCCAGTTTCTCATCCATGATAATCCCCAGGTCCTTTTCTGCCGAACTGCTGCTTAGCCAGTTGGTCCCCAGCCTGTAGCAGTGTTTGGGATTCTTCCATTGCAAGTGCAGGACCCTCCACTTGTCCTTGTTGAACCTCATCAGATTTCTACTTTGTCCTGCTTTAGTACAGATTAACCCTTGCATCACTCATTTGGTTTTTTCCAAGCTGATTGCCCAGATCACTGCTGTAGTAGGTGTGTCTGCGTATGTGTATATACCCTCTGCACAATAGGATTAACAAGAAAACCTGATTTGTGACTGAAACTCTAGGAAAGATGAGTTGCCAGGTAGAGACGGTCTTTATGTAAGAATGGAATGTAATCCTGCCCTATTCTCTTTTCCATGTCCTGGCACAGTTACTGCATTTCCTATTACTTCTGTCTTTTCCCTGGTATATTTTTTACCTCGTTTAGTTTATTTTCCTTTAGTGATTTACTTTTTTATTCTATTTTCAGTCGGTGTTGCTCTTTCCTTTTTTTGTCTTTTGCCTGGTGCATTTTAGGTTTGCTGCTTTGTCCTTCCCCTCTCTCTCCCTCCCTCCTTCCCTCACCTGCTGACTACCGTGCCTGGGGCTACACATTGGCAGCTCCGTCAAGCCAATTTCTAACAAGTTGAGAGAGCCAATCTTGAGCCAGCTAGCTGTTTCTCGGGTCTGTTTTCCTGTAAGCTTCAGCAGGGCCTGCAGCCCGTGCCCTTTAAGGACCAGCAGTGAGACCTTGGCCTTATGGAAGTTAATGGTGAACGTCATGTTGACTTGAATAGGGCTAGGATTTCATCCCAGAAAGATGGGTTGCAAGTACCTGCCTCTTGCTTTATTCTCAGTAGTATATTTCCTAAGGGAGAGCAAAAGGTGGGGCTAGAATCATTCACTTTTCCTTATGCCCTGTGTTCCTCTTCTGTGTCTGTCATCCTGTTACACAAGCATAAGGTTGCTGTAGGCTGTCAAACTTGTCATTCAGAATAGGACTTTAAAGGCATCATCCCCAATAAGCATAGAAGTGCAGTCATGCTCTTTAGTACTTTTCGAGCTTCGAGACAATTGAGCTGTGCTTAAGGGTGGAGTTTTCGTTTACTGTACAGCGGGGTTGCACAACATGCCTTAATTAAACTGATCTGAACATTGGCCATGGGTTGTCTGAAAGAATTAGCATTTACTCTGTCCTGTTCACCCTTCCTGGCAGCTTAATCCTTAAGGCCACAACTTCAATAGGGACAAGAGACCTCAGCAGAAGTCTGTGTTTTCCTCCCCCTTCCACATGATACAATTGGAAATAATCATGGAGGATTATTAATAAACATGGAGGTTTTTAAATAAAGTTTTGGCACAAATGGATCACGTAACTAAGAATGATTTAAACAAGCATGTGAGGAAAGTACCTTTGGATTTTGTTCTGTGTAGATTTGAAAGGATGCTAGAAAGAATTAAAATTTGTAGGGGCCTCTTCAAGGGACAGTCTTGAGAATGTTAAGTCTAACAAAGTATAACATTTCATACAAATAGCTTAATATAGTTTCTAATTTCTGTTAAAAGTTAGTTCCCCTTGCAGTGTTTGCAGCCATAACATTGTGCTGAACCAGAGAATGATAGAGTGAGCATGTTTGTGTGTGTGTGTTTTGGCAGGATCCTGACCATTTGTTTTTCTTAGCTCAAGCTGAGTGAAGATCTTAAACAGCAAAAAAGTAAATGACTGTTTTTTTACTATATTGTTTTCTCCTGGCAGTGTCACTCCTTACTTTACTAAGTAGGAAACATGATAGGCAAACCTGATCCTAGGTGCTGATCTTTCATAGCTTAGTTACGTATAGGCATTAACTCCTACATCTGCTTCATGGAATGGAGAATGCTTCAACCGTAATCATAATTCTTGGTGGTTTTAATCACTCTTCCGTAAAACCCCTTGAATTTAGGGGCAAAAGTTCACTGGGTTTAGAACCAGAATATATTTCTGTTAACAAGATCTAAGAAGAGATGTTCTCAAAGTGGGTGCCTGGTCACATGATGATAGCTGCCCTTCTTTATTCCTAACCATTAGATGAGATTAAAAGAATACAACACATACTTTTTTTTAATAGTTTGCCAAGTAAGCCACAAGATAACTTCTCTGTGTTAAAATTTTTTATCTGAGCCATGAAAACTTGAGAACTAGCCACTGTTTGCTTAAAATATTTCTTTAAACTTTCCAACCAGATTGCCATAGCATTCTGTCATAACTGTTCTTTCTCTTATTTGCAGTTGGAAAGTGGATAATGTACTCCAAAGCTTTGTCTGTGCGCAGAAAATTAGGCACATTAAACCTGTTAACAAAAATGCACCACCATTGACCACTTCATACTGAGACTGTCATCTTGATCATGGTTTTACTGGTTGTGGTTAAACCTTAGAACTACATCTTTTAGTGTTCATTGTGACCAACTTAAGTTCTTCAACATGGCTGCCTTTGTTAATGTGTAAAGCCAACAGATCCTGGTCATCAGCAGGAGGGATTGAACCTGTGACCTGAGGGATGAAAGCCTTGGGCCTCTGCCTTATGAGCTGAGACCCAGTCTGCTTTTAGTTCAGCTAAGTCTGTAGAGTAGACTTTGCTCTCCCTTGTCAGTGATTTCAGTGCCTCTGGGTTATATATGCCTCATCTAGTCATCAGTGATGTCTCAGCTGCTGAGAACTAGTTTACATTAATGAACAAAAACCCCTCATGAGCCTTGATTCATCCAGCTCAAATCCCTTTCCAGGTCACCACTTATAATGGGGTGCCCCTGGGTTGGTTGTTAGCAATACAGTGTGTATCTATTGCCTCTGGCTCTAAAATGAGCCACAGTGGCTAACAATTCATGTTACTAGGACTAAGAGCAGGCATATAGTTCACAGTGCCACTCTCAAAGCCATGAACTGGGGCACTTTGACACAAGATAATAAATATGTGGCGGAAGTTACCCAAAGATGGTGAGTGAATTGAAGAGTGCAAACGAGTTCAAGACAAACCTGTATTTATCTCTCCAGGAGATTAGGATTGAGGGATATGGTGAATAAGAAAACAGGAAAGTGGGATTACAATTAATCAAAACAAGGGCAGGAACAATTGTCCAGATGGCCTTTTCCCAGGCCTACTGCTTCTTAAATTTGGGGTGTCTTTTTTTTTTTTTTTTTCTTTGAACAAAACCAGATGTCTTTGAGAAATGAAACGTGACATCCTGTTTAAATATACCCTGCTTAGGTTTATGCATTGCCCAACGTGTGCATTAACCCGGAAGATTTATATTGTATAATGTGAATTGTGTTTACAAAAGCAAGAAAAACTGATGCTCTTTTAGAAGTCAGGCAGAAATGCAAACCTGTATTGGCTCCTGCTAATCCGCAGGAAGGAAATCTTGGCAGTGTATTAAAGGAGCAGAAGTGGATAACTCCTGCTGACATTGCATTTTAATGATAGTGCAAGGCCCTCAAAATTATTCATGCCGTCAGCCAGTGGGAAAGCTGTAAATAATCCCTGATGTCTGTCTTCAGTTCTGTGCTGTAACCATTAGTGCCTGCTGCCTACCCTTATTCTGATCTCTCAAATTAAACCTTGCTGCATTAGTAGGATCTGGGTACAATTCATTAAGTCTGATCACACCAATTGTCGTAAAACATTTCTTGGCCTTAACACATTATTCTTAGTGCGTCACGTTAAAAAACAAAACAAACCCTATGGGGCTCAATTACTCCCTATTGCAGGGGGTGTGCAGGCAGCATTTTCATCAGGAGCTCAATCAGCGGAGGGGAGTTTGTCACTTGTGGTTCCGGAGGTATTCCGGAGAGGCTAGCTCACCCAACAGCAAGTGGAGATCTGGACATATTTACTTTACTGGTTGCAGTTGTGGCAGGTCACCCTTGTAGGACACCAGAAACTATGTTCAAATTGTAAGCTGTCTCTGTTTCAATTTCTGAGGTTTTTCCTGGCCCTGCTTACAAGTTGGGGGGTTCTGCGGGGAAACAGAGCTTAGTCCCAGGCTGCCTGCAGACAGAGCACCTATATAGTAAGGCAGGATGAGTTGTGCCTCTGAAGGGAGTAGCTTGTTGTCTCTTGCTCTGGTTTTGGGTTCTTGTGTATAATCGCTCTGAACTCTTAAGAAGTAAAGCAGTGTTACGTGGCAGCCTCCCAGCAAGAGCGTGCTCCATTTCACTTGTAGTTGAAATGGAGACACAATGGTAAACTACACCTTTATAAACAGTTGTTCCTGACGAGCTGGTTACCAGCCTGTGTTTAGTGTCTCCATTAACATAAGACTACTTTTTACGTTTTATTTGCACTCCAACTTTAAGCAGGCTTGATGTTTTCTGGCCCTGTCATGAACTGAATGCTTCATTAGGGCTGAAGTGCTCTCCACCAAAATGGCCATGCTTCCATTGCTAGAAGAGCAAGATCCTGCTCTCTGGATGTGGGCAGAAAAGAGTAGACAGCATTATTATTAATAAACCTTTTGTAATGAGCCCTTGACCTCACTTTTAGTCTGTCGCTGTCCCTCATCTGCATTCTAAATGGCAGCTCAATCCATGGCGACAGATAATGTGCTCAGAAGCTAACCTCTGTCAGCTGAGACTGATGAATTAAGTTCACTAAATATAATTTTCATCCTATTATGCATTCAGTTGCTCTTCTGGAGTGGGGCACAGCAAGTGAGGAAAAAATACTAGTACAGTCAACCTCTTCTACTCAGGTCCCTGTGCTCTGTTGCAGCTGATTACCTTAATGCAGGGGTTCTCAAACTTTGTGATACCGTGGCCCTCATCTAAGTTGCTTGCAACCCCCCCCCCCGGGGGGTCGGGACCCACAGTTTAAGAAATGCGTCCTTAATGCAAATGGAAAGAGCTTCCTTTGTCAGGCTGCATGCGGTTCTTGATTCCCCAGAACCTGCATAACCACTGAAATACCCGCTGTGTGTGAAACTTATCGATCACTTGTGAAAGTTATGATCATCTAGGCCTCCTTTGCTCTTACGTTTGTACTCTGTTAAAATGATTTTGACTTAAGCATGCGTTTTATGATCAGTTGTGGGGGAAAGGGGAGTAACTTACAGCAAAACTATAATGCTTGAGAACATGATGTTAATGGTACTGACTGAGTTTCCCTGCATGCGTCTATCAGTGCGATTCAGTCTTGACCAAAACACTTGCTAGCTGCATCCGAGACATTCTCTCAACTCAGCTCCGTGTAGCTGCAAGACCCTCTGCCCTCTCAGATATGTAGTCCCTTTATCTAGGGGCAGTGTTTCTCAAATGTGGCCGCATGAAACCACTGGGGGCTTTTCTTGTGGCCACAGCCTTAGGGAAAGGCATACTGTAACGGAGTGTGTGTGTGTGTGTGTGTGTGTGTACCTCTCCCTTCCCTGTTGCTCCTGGATGTGTCACTTTGGTGATCCATCCTGGTTTGAGCAATCCTCCCGCCTTCCCTCCTCCCTCCCCCCCCCCCAGCATTATGGTAGAAAGTGTAATCTGGTGACTAAGTATCACAGAACAGGGCGGCACCTCCCTGGGTGAAAGCTGTAAAAGCTCTGGCTGAGTGCTAGTTGCTAAAATGGCTCTGGCTCAGAACTGACTGCTTGTTTCAAAATGCTCATCTTAAGAAAAAGGCAAGCTCTTGATGGTGACAGTGGCTTTAGTAAAAATGCACTTTTTAGATGCTGCATTAGTCTTCCCGTCCAGTTGAATGCACTAAGTAGGCACTTATTTCAGTACTACCTGGAATAGACTTCCCACCCAACCTCCACTCCCAAAGTTAACCTGTACACCTAGGTATGTGGATCCTATCCCATAGGAGCCTGGGAAAGGATTAACTTATCCTTATTCCTACTCTCCTGGAGTGAGATTTTTTTGTAATTTGGTGGGTGAATATATTACAAGTCTGTAGGGTGTAAAGTAGAATCTAGGCAAGTAAGTCAGTCCTGTCATCTGAAGAAATGGTCTGTGCCCACGAAAGCTCATGATACCATCTACATGTTTTGTTAGTCTTTAAAGTGCTACCAGACTATTTGTTGGTTTTTTACATTTATTCTGTACAGACTAATTTGGCTACCCCTTTGAAGTCCAGGGTAAGTAAGTCAGTCTAGATAAGATTCACTCTTCGCTCAGCTGGTTGAAACTTGTGTGTTCGGTGTTTGTCATCTTAGGAAGCACCGGGGACCATAAGACTATCTTCGTGTGTGTGTGTGTGTGTCTGTGTGTGTGAGTGCATGTGCGCATGCATGCAGTACAGTGCCTACCTTGTTGGAGAGGTTGCAGAGAACAAAAATTTAATAAACTTTGGCAAAGCAGAGTCCTTGAAATCTAATGATACTGTTTCTGAAAGAGTCAAAACTTTACATTCCTGTAAGAACAAGTGATTTAGGAAGGAATCACATTCTATTGGGTTAGAAATTGTCCATTTGCAGTTTTTCTGATGCTGCCACTTCAACCTGATGCAGAAATAGGAGAGACGAGGTGGCTGAGGTACTATCTTTTATTGGCTTTAGGGAGTAGCCAAATAAACTGAAAAAACAACAGACTAATCTTTTATTGGTGAGATCTGTGGGCAAGACAGACAACCTTTGGAGCTTACAGAAAACAATTCCTCCCAAAACATATTTACCTCAACACCAGATTAGTTTAACTAGGTTGGTCAGGGGGTATAAAAAAAATCCACACCCTAATCAGCACTGTTAAGTCAACCTGAGTTGTTCCCTTTCCTCTCTCCCATGTAGACCGAGCTATATTGACAGAAACATTTTGGGCTACCTATGTCAACAAGGAAACCCCTGCCATTGGTATAGGCAGCATTTATATTGAAGTACAGCCCCAGGAATTTATCTGAGGTTTAAACAAGCCCTCAGAGTATCACAGCTAAATGCAAGGTGAAACAGAGTGTTTAGCATAAGTAATTAACACATTTCAGGGCACCATTCAAGGGGAAGTGCCCATTAGTACCTTTCTAGTAATCAATAATTTGTCTAAGTGTATCTTTTTGGCTCCTGTAGTAAAACTAGCCTTTGTGTTTTTCAAAGTAGTCGTTTAGGTAGGAGTGCAATTGGTGGAGGAAATATCCCATGGATTTTCTTTCTGTTAAATAATCATTTTTCCCCTGAAATTTTAAATACTCTGAAATGTCATGATATTGGCGTTCTTTGGGCCTACAATATTTTATCAACTGAATATTTATATTGAGTTAATGCCTGGCTGGAGTTACAGCTGTGCTTGGTGAACTAAGGTAGGTTCTCACGTTCTCACTTTAGCAAAACTGATATAACAAATTGACAGTCTATACACTTACATATTTATAGTGTCCGCAAAATACAGGACAGGATCCTGACAGAAGCAATTTCATAATTCAGTTCTGACATTGGCGAGGGTTTTGTTAAAGGGCAAGAGGTCTGTATTGCGAACCTGGGATGTTATTGCAGCTTGAGTAGAAATACTCCAGCTACCTTTTAATCGAGCAGATTTGGGTTCTGAAGCAGCTATGATACATTTTTCAGCATAAGCTAGTCCTGCAAATAATTAGTCAGGTTCTAAAATGTTTTTGCAGCCTGTGCTGAAACGTGTACTGCTGCAACTTCTCAAATCTGGTACCTGAGCTAACTAGATCAAAGCACCTTGTGACTTCAGTATCTTGAGGGAGTTCTGCTTTGGGCCTGCCACTGCAAAGGCTTCATCTCCTGCTTCATGGTCTCTGTGAATTACAAGTGCCCCAAGAGCACCTGTCCTCCTCCACCAGGACATCTCTTAGGGTACGTCTAGACTACAGGCTTTTGTTGACAGGCTTTGTCGACAGATACTGTCGACAAAGCTTCTGTCGACAAAGAGCGTCTAGACTACATCCAGTTCTGTCGACAAAGCAAGCCGCTTTGTCGACATGAGAGTGTAGATGCAAAGGACAGTGTAGATGCAATAACACCTTCTGTCGACAGAACTCTGTCGACAAAAGGCGTTTCTCCTCATAGAATGAGGTTTACCGCCCTCGACAAAACTGCCGAGTTCTGTCGACATAATGTCGACAGAACTCGGCGGTAGCGTAGATGCAGGTATAGTTTTGTCGACAAAAGGCTAGTTTTGTCGACATAACCTTGTAGTCTAGACACACCCTTAGGGTATATCTACACTGCATGGCTATTGCGGGATACCGGAGGTATCCTGAAATAGCTACCCCCGTGTCTATACAAGGCACCCATTATTTCAAAATATTTCCAAAATAACAGGCGTGCTATTTCCCCATCCCAGTAAACCTCCTTGCACGAGGGTTTTGGGATGGCTCGAAATAGCATGTTATTTCAAAATTTGGCACTGTGTAGCTGCACCAATTTCAAAGTAAGCTATTTTGAAATAGATTCAAGATAAGATATGCAATTTGCATAGCACAATGTGCGTATCTTATTTTGAGTTTAGGGTGCTGTGTAAACACCCTTAGCTTGTGACCCTCCCCTACACAAACTTGGAATATGAAGGCCAGGATTGTAAACCCAAGGGTAAGTCAATGTGGGGAGAAGAGGACTTGAGTCCTCAGTCTTCTGTTGACCAAACTAGATACTTTCCTTCAGGCTTTTTAATTAATGGGCCTTTTATAGAAGTCTGAGCTGTTTTTCTCTGTAACCAATTAAGTTCATCTCTTCCCTTTAAGCAGCTTTAATTTATGTTCACGTAAAATGTCAGTCTCATTATGGCTTTTGGTTGACCAGTTTCACTTCATGTATAGCTTCATGAGTGCTCTTTCTATTTAACTTTTTCTGCCACTGTTGCCTCTCTGACAGTGTTCACTGGAGGAGTTAGGAGGGTGTCAGCCGACGGTCAGGGCAGTGAGTCCCTTATGACCGGCTGAAGTTCTTTTAAATTGTGCTTGGTTCTGTTACAGCAACTGAAGGAGTCAGGTTAAAGCTTAAACAGTTACTATTTATTGTTACAGGGTAAACTTAGTTGTTAAATGCTACTACTGTGTTACAGATAACACAGACACTACAAAGGACAGGACAGAAATTACACTAATAAGTCACTTACAGGTACCATGAAACCCTTTGGTTCTCTGAGCTCTTATTAAATGCATGCAAAATAGACACATAGCAGGTATATATTCTCACCCCTGCGTTCCAGACTTGGCGTGGCCAGCGTCTTTCTCTCAATCCCTCGGGAAGAAGTAGGGCGAGGTTGGGCGTCCCACAGACCTCGGGAGACAATCAATACCTGCCAGCAGGTATAGATGATTGGAGCTCAAATGGGGTGGGCTGCTGAACCTCTTTTATACCCCTTGGGTCATGTAGGCTTCTTCCTGGTCTCAAGTGGCCAATTAGGAAAAATGGCTTTGAATGCCAAGTTTCCCACGAAGGGTGCAAAGCATAATTTACACCTGGGAAAATGCAGACAATGGGCACCTCTGGTATGTGATGGGCGAAGATTCCTCTCTGGGACAGTGCAGGCGTGTCAATTACTGGTACTAGCCATCAGGGCGACGGGAGGCCCCGGGTCATCAGCTAGCCCATTTATTGTCTGGTTTCTGTTTATGGTAGAGTCAGGGACAGGCAGCACACCTGTGTTCCCAGAGCATCAAAGGCTGACTGCCTTTCTCTTGCTCTCTGGGGGGGGGAACCAAGATGGGGTTCGTGGAGAACCAAGATGGGGTTTGTGTCTGGCTACAGAGGGACATCTGGTAAATCTACTATATATATTTTAGAGAGTTTGTCTGTCTGTCTGATCAAGAACTCCTCCTAAACAGTAAGCACTAAAACCACCAATTTCTTATAATTTAAAGCTTATAGCTTCTTCTTACCAAAAATTAAACTAAGAGATAAGGGTTTGGTTGTGCCAGAAAAACAGGATGTGCTTGGAATGGTACTGCTTCTCATCAAACCAAACAGAGAAGAGACAGAATCCCACCACCTTGACTTGGCAGAGAAGAGAAAATCCTTATGCAAACTGTAGGAACAGTGCTACCTTTCCGCCATATACTTCTTGGTAGGTGGTCACTTACCCCTTGATCCTAACTAAATGTAAGAAAGCATGGGTGGCTTTTTTTCACTAATAGATTTAAAAGGACGTCCACCTCCTTCCTAGTGACAATCAAACAGCGTTATTAGCTTTTGAGTTGCATGAGCTAAGGACTTGCAGTGACTAGCTGTATTGCTCTATGAAACAAAAGGCAAGTCATTAGAATGTTTAGTTCAGCTGAATAGCCTGATCAGCTAAATGTTTTGTTTTTAAGATGAGAACTTACTCCCAAACAATATTTCAGCATTTTAAAACCCAAGAGTCAGTGTTGTCTTTTGTATGATGAAAGTAATGTAATTGGCAATTGATTTTAAATTAAAACTTGGGAGAATGAGTGAAATCCTTGCAGCAAAATAATGTGTCTGAAATTGCTCCTTTGTAACAAGGAGATGTCAGGATCCAGAGTTCTGAGTCAATGAAATTGTGATAGTCAATAAAAACTGCAAGACAAATGTGTTGCTTCCCTGTTGCACCTGTATTGATATAATCACAGCTGCTTTTTAAAAAATATATTTATATTGTGGCTCAACTGAGCTAAATCTCCTGGGCAACTTCATTGGGATTAATTTTCAGTGTGTTAATGTACGTTAGAAATGGTGTGTGTGGAGTTCTTTCAGCAACAGCTGTGGATCTGCTTGTTATGAGCTTTAGAAGAAAGGTGATTTATATCAAGGTTGGGGACATGTGTGAGTGAGAAGGTACGAAGAACAGTCGCCACAACTCCTTGTAACATTCCTATATAGTATAAACAAGTGGTTCTCAAAGTGTAGTCCACAAACCACTATTGGTCTGTGACCTTCTTGCAGTGGGCCGTGGGCTCAGGATTCACTTCCCTTCCCCCAAGGTTGACGTGCTGGCACCAGCTTCCCACGGTGGGATGGGGTGGGGTGGGGGACGACCCTTGCAGGCTGAATCTGGCTTGCGTGGGGAGGAAACAGCTCCGTGTGTTGCCGCTTTCCCTTCCCCAGGCTAAGGGAACGGCAGTGCAGGAAACTGCTTGCCTGGAGGCTTTCCCCTCTGCTCCCATTGGCTGCACTCACACCCAATGGTAGTAGCAGGGGATGGGGCCTGTGAGTGGTGGGAAGCATGGATCTAGGTCAGAGCCCCCTATACCCCTCCTGCTGAGACCCCCTCCCACTTTGCTCCTGCACCTTCCCTCCCATCCAGCCCCCCAGCCTCCTCTACACCACATCTCTCACCCAGATCTGCACCCCATTCCTGCACCCCACCTTCCTCCCAGACCCGAACCCTCAGTCTACTCCTAAACCCTATTTCCCGGCCAGACCCTTCAGCTCCACCCTGCTTCTGTGTCCGTTTTGTCCTCATGGAACAGTCTGTTTTGAGTGGGGCAGACCTCTGGCCAAAGAGTTTGACAATCACTGGTATAAACCTATGTCTTTTTGGTGGAAAAACTGAGCCGCAGAGAGATGAAGGCTCCATAGCAAGTCAGGATCGGAGTGTAGATAAGCTTATAAACATGATACGAGTGTAATTGATGCAGGGAAGATTGCCCGCAGGGAGCCTGAAAATGAACTATCACTTGGATTTCAATGGGGTATTAATGGGGTAAGCACTAACAGAGCCCCTTCCCCAGTCCCTAGCTGTCACTTTGCCCCTCTGGGGAGGGAAGAGCTAGGTCCCCTCCCACTCATGTTTTGTGTGCAAAGTGGGTTCATATGCATGAAGTCTTTGCAGGGGCCTCTGATGCCTCCCATCCAAAATGGACCACAGTATGGGAATTGAGCCACAATGTTGAGGCAGGGCTGGTTTGCCTTGTGCTCCAATGACTGGTGGTCTGTGGAACAGATCCTGGGACCCATTCCAGCCAGTCCAGATTCGAGTAGCTTTTAGGATGGCCCCACCATCGTGGGAATATACCGGCAGCTTAAAGGACCTGGCTGAAAGATTTTAAGCTTAGAAGAAAAAAAAAAAGCTTAAATAATTAGTGCAGCAGATTCTTTTAACCCATATATCCCTTCATCCGCAGCTGTGGATACTTCCCTTGGTTATGATTATTGGAGAGTGCTTTATGCCTACAGTACCTGGTTAATCCATGTGGTGATTTGGGTTTGAGAAGGAAGAACCGTGTTAGTTATTGGTGAATGGGATAGCACTGAGCCTGACTTTAAAAGATAAGATGTCCTAGTTACCTGGGACTGCATCAGGCTCTTGCTCAGAGCAGTGAAGTTAGCCCAAATCTGCCTGTTTAATGTAGGCAAAATGTCAGGGAACATGCCTGGCCAGGTATAGCCAGAGTTAGTCTCTCGTGGTACCTGAAGAGCAGTGGGGAGCTAGTTCAAGGGGAGAGAATGTGGCCCTCTAAGTTGTACATTGTAGCAGAGCTTCTGTGTGACTCCTAAGGTATCTTTTTTTTAATGCTGTGCGTGTCTTCTACTTGGTCAGGGTGAAGAATGTGTGGTGTTTGGGGGGGGGGGGAAAAAGAAGAAAATGAATTGGATGGTGCTAAAACAGCCTGCCTTTCACTTTAAAACTCTCTGCTCTCGGTTTCTGGACCGAACTAAGTGTCTTTCTAACTGGTAAATACAAGGCACAGAAAACAGCATCTCTTCCTCGCTTGCATTATTTTTGGCACCCTGCTGCTATGCCCCCCTTTGGAGGGCCACATTTTGCTTTAATTTCTTTTAGTGGTGCAGAGCAAAGGGAAGCCTTTTCAGATGAGTTTTTCAGCAACCCACCCTGCTTCGGGGCAGGGCAGTTTTAAACATGGCGAGTTCCATTCATGCACAGCACCCTTCTTAGCAAAGCAAAACCTAGGGGCAGGATCTCCACTCAGCCTGTTGAGAGGCCAGGAAGTACCTCAAACAGCTAGGAGGAATCCTAGCTCTCTGAATCCCTGGCAGGGGGCACCACACAGCATGCCGCTGCTGGGCATCCTTCTCCCACATCTAGCTCTTCAGGCTGATGCAGATGGAACAGGACAGTAACCATGGTTCCATTGTTATCCTGCCCCCCTCTGGCACCTAGGGTGTGTCTAGACTACATGCCTCCTTCGACGGAGGCATGTAGATTAGCCAGATCGGAAGAGGGAAATGAAGCCGCGATTAAAATAATCGCGGCTTCATTTAAATTTAAATGGCTGCCCCGATCTGCCGATCAGCTGTTTGTCGGCAGATCGGGGGAGTCTGGACGCGATGCCCCGACAAAGAAGCCTTTCTTCATCGACACAGGTAAGCCTCGTGAAACCAGGCTTACCTGTGTCGATGAAGAAAGGCTTCTTTGTCGGGGCATCGCGTCCAGACTCCCCCGATCTGCCGACAAACAGCTGATCGGCAGATCGGGGCAGCCATTTAAATTTAAATGAAGCCGCGATTATTTTAATCGCGGCTTCATTTCCCTCTTCCGATCTGGCTAATCTACATGCCTCCGTCGAAGGAGGCATGTAGTCTAGACACACCCCTAGAGAGCCCTGAGACACTGGGAGGGGAATAGTGACTAATGCTCCATGTGGGGATTCTGGTGTAAGCAGATGGGGAGGACCCCTTACACTGTCTTTCCTATCTCCTGCTGCCCTCTTGGCCCATCTCTTCACTGGAGGAACTGTCTGGCCCTTAGACATGCTGCATTTTGTGTGTCTGTTATTTCCACTAGTTCAGCCATTCTCCTGGCCCTTAAGGGAAATGGTGAGCTGCAGACAATGAAAGTTGAAGGGGAAACAATGTGTCTGAGCAGACCAGTGTTTCTCAGCGGGTGGGTTGCAAACTTGGAGGTGGGAGGGTCCAGCACAGAAGGCAATGGGGGGGAGAGGGAGACATGGAGAATTTTATTGCAAAAAAAGCCTCACTCCCTCAATTCCTGACTCTCTTTGCCAGAGTCAAATATTCTGCTAACTTCCTGAAATGCACATGGGTGTATTTTCTGGGGTTATCAAATATACATTTTTAAAACCTCTTTGGTAGTAAATGGAGAGGATCCTGAAAACATGACCTTCAATAAGGGGTCACTAGCCTGAAATTGTGGGAGAAATGTTAGAGAAGAGCATGCCATAGTTGTGTTTTCTTTACCTCCCCCTTTTGCCGCAATAACTTCATCAGCTTAAAAGCAAGCACCCGCATGGTTGGACCACATCACAGTGATTGTGGAAGCATCAGTGATATTAGACTGCCTTTGAGTCAGTTTATTAAAGTATTTGCCTTTCCAAAGTCCAGACAGCTGAAACAATATTAGATCACAGGAGAACAACAGAATCTGTGTCCAGGTGAGTAATAAATTTGCTCTTCCCAGATCCCTGACATGAGTGTGCTATAGCCTACAGTTGCTATCTGGCCAAGTTTTTGCAAATCACGACTTGAAGCAGAGCAATAAAATTACAATTATTAAGTACTGTGTATGCACCACGTCACTGGTGTTTTGAAATCGCACTGTTGCATGTTTTCCCCCACAGATGACACTACAATTTAAATCACAGAAGTAGCTAGTGTCTTGGAGCTATAAAATATGTGTTGCTGGTGATTTTGCTTATCAGCCATAGGACAGTTATGATGTGTGATTTGCGATTTGAACCTAAGTTGTTTGGCAACAATGCTGAGAAGTATCGTGTACGTTTGCCAAGGTCCTCTAAATTATGAGTGCCATAAAACGGATCTCTCTTCAGTCATTGAAAGAAATAACTGGAAACTGAAAAGGTCAAAATCATGCCATGAAAACCACTGACATATTAAATAACTTTCATGTGCTTTAGTGTGCGGGTCATTCTTACATTTGCTCGGAAGCCATCAAACAGAACTGCCATCATTTTTTGTGGATATTTGCCCATAGATACACTTGTTAGGAAGAGGAAGGCGTCTTCCTGACCCTTTGATCAAAAAATCTAAGTGCTAGAAACGTATTTTTTGTTTTTAATCTTGGTGGTAATGGTAACCAGAGGGACGGGTGGGGTAGTAAGGAAGACACCCGTATCTTCATTTTTATTCCACATGTATTGCCGCTTAAAATGTACCTTACTCAGTCTCAGGTCTTCTAAGTTAAAAGGTTATTTGCTTCTGTAGCTTTAACTTTCTGCCATGTGACCATGGTGAAAATTAATCTTTAATGTTTTCTGCTGTACTGCTCTCTGACAAGCATTTAATTCATATTGGATTCCTCTTGGAAAGCATATGAAGAGTTTGCTAAAGATGGTTCTTAGTCTAACCTCAGAGGACTTCTTGGCAATAGTGTGTGTGTGGGTGTGTGTGTCTCTGTCTCTCTCTCTCTCTCTCAGTATTGGTGAAAGGTGATGGAGTGGCATTCCTGGCCGCTGATCTACTAGACTGCCATAGAGCGGATACGATACTCTGTGAACGCAGTGCCAGGAACCCCCCATGCTTATGGTATGAGGGTGTGTCCTAAAGGCATCACCTCAAGAAGTGACGGGATATCTGAATCTCAGTGATCCAATTAATCCTTCATCCTCCCAACTGAGAGAGCTGAGGTAGCCTTTCAGTGCAAACTCTAATGATAGTCTGGTGAAGTGGACACAGGCTTAGTCAGAACTGGACTGAGTTCTACCCACTCATTTCACACAGGCCACCACATGGTCCTGAGATAGCACTAACTTACCTTCACTGCTGGCTGGAACTGGATTTGAGCCAGTAGTGTAGATAATTTGTCTGTTCCTTTATTTATCAAACTGTCGTGTGTGGCATTGCGTGGACCACAATGCAGAAACATGGGCTGGGCTGCAAAATTCCATAACTCCTAGTTATTTATGAAAAAGGCCTGTCATGATATCTAGTCCATGCTGCTGCTAATTCTGTACTCTTATCTTTCCTGGGGCTTTCTCACCTTGGCCAAGTTCAGTTTTGTCAAAGCGGACTTTAAAGATTTAATATTTTCCTCACTCTTCTGACTGCCCTTGTGACCAAATGCGCCCTTATATTCACATCCAACACACTGTTGTAGTAATCTTTGTACAAATGATATTTTGTGAGGTATAATAACTCACTGGTCAATAATATGGTGAAATGCATGTAGCAAAATTATATGTAAAATTATGAACATAAGCATATAAGAGGTTATACAAGAGGTTCTTCAGCCTGGGTGGAGCTCCTCACTCCTGCCTAGCCCTGCCGATGCCAGGTGTTTCACAGCTGGGCTGGGGCTCCGAAGCCGCCACCTAGTCCAGCCAATGCTGGCCCTGCCAGGGCTCCCTAGCCCTGTGTTCTCCAGCTGGGTCCCGCTCCTACCTCTGGGGCTCTTTGGTCCAGCAAAATCCCTGGCCCTGACAGACCACAGATGTTGCTGGACCAGAGAGTCCCGGATTTGGGAGGTTCAGCCTCCTTAATAGAATTTATTTATTGAATAAGTGTATACCTTAGCAAGGGAAGGATTAACTTTTATTGATTTTTTTTTTAAATAGATTACAAACTCATCATCTTGATTACAGAAGGCAGAGTACGATTTTACAATACCCCCCAATCTGCATTTTGTATTTGGTGGATGTGATATTTGAACAAACAGATAAGCCTTGGTGTGCGTGTGTGTCTATACATTACATTCTAAAAGTAAAGGTTGTTCCTCTGAAAACTGCGGTTTCTCAGTGCTATTAAAAAGCAGTCCAAAAAAATCCCAGAAAAAATCTCCCTCCTTACCCACCTCCCTCAAAAAGTAATCCTTAAATTCAGTCATTTTAAAGAAACATTAATTCATATTTATCTACCACAATAATTTTGACAACACTACACAGTTGTCAGTGTTTCAGCTATACAAAGCTTTCTCTGCACTTGGCATTGGTGTTGCAATTAATTTATTTTAATGACTCTCTATTTTTTAATGCTTGTGTTAGGTGTTGAATGGATTACCCTGGTAACTGAAGTCTAGTATATGCACGGAGCAGACAGCATGGGAGGAGCCGACACACCTTCCTTGTACTGCAATGCCAATGTACTGTAACCTTGATCTGGAGAGACTGCTTCTAGGGGTTACAGGGTTAGAGATTTCCATGCCCATTCAGTTCTTGGTGCTTGAGATCAAATATTTATTGCACACAGACAACACCAGTTTTGTCTTATCCAGTATAATTATACTCATTTAGCAATAGCAGTAAATTTCCCCACGTAGGGAAGCCCTAGATCACTTGCTGGTACGTGGATTCTGTATCATGTTCCCTCTTGTAGGGCCAGAGAAAAACAAAATAAACACACTTGGAGGGAAATGCAAGACATTGTTTATTTGGAGTGCACTGCAAGCTGTAATACAAGCATACTCAATTTTCTCTGACAAAGTACAGTCGCTTATAAGTGAACCCATTTCAACATATTCTGCAGAGCTGCATATGAAGAGTTTCCATGGAAATTTCATCATGAGGATGAGATTTGTCCCTTTTTTTTTTTATTCTCTTGAGATGAATTTTGCCTACAAAATCATAAACTCAGGAATGAAAGAGAAATTCTTTAAAAATCTGAGATTTTTGTGATTTCTGTGGCTGCGTGGCACAGACACCTCATAGCCAGGTAAGATATTTTTAAACAGCCATCGCTATATTGGGCCAAACCTTTGTCTGGTGTATCTCCACTGACGTCAAAAGAATCATACCATGGAAGAGTTTGGCCCCTTTAGTGTCACGTACATTAAAAGTATCCATTTATATAACGAAGGTGTTTTGTTTGTTTTCTGGAGGAGCAGAGCCAAATCCTGTGAAGTTGTGACTAGCATCTTTATTTGTTCAGCAGGTGAAGCATAGAGCAAGGCTGTTGGACTGTCCTGTGGAAGCTTTTAAGACAGGCTCTCCAGGCAATGCATGTGATTCTCTCCCCCTTCCACTGTTCTACATTCCTCTTCCTTTGCCTGGTGCAAGCTTAGGCTGTAATGCTAGTGCAGGAATGACAGCAACCGGTACAGGTCAGAAGGGAAGAGGGTCGCTAAATCAGAATATGAACCAGATTACCTCCCTGCAGATGAAACTTCAAAAGAATGTCATCAATATCTTGATACCTAACAAGCTTTGACCAGTGCTGACAAGTTGTGCTGAGAGACCCTGTTAGTTATGTCACTTTTCTTTACCCACATGGCTCTCTTGCCCGTCTTTTTCATTTTGCCTTTAAACAGGCTAGGCACCTGTCACTTACTATACATGTGTACAGTGCCTAGCACAATGGGATCCTGACCTGGTATGTACTTCAGTAGTTGGTACTTAGCACCTCTGAAAAAAAGGCCCTAGAGTGTCTGCATAAACATCTTAATATAGTCTTGTATATAATGAGACTTTTTATTCTGTTCTTAGCGTATCTTGTGTCACACTGAATACATCTTTTAATTTAATTTTTGCAGAAGCATTTCTAATGGAAAGTTCATGGGGACTATATAATTAGCAGATTGCTGTGCTCTTTTCAGGAGAGAGCAATCCAGTGCACTAAGATTTTACAGTAACAGTGGATGATGACAATTGAGCAGCTGTTTATACAGCATCAGCAGCTGTATAATTATCTGACAATTTCAAATTGTAGGAAGTAGCAGTGTGCACCTCTGTGTAAAACACTTTTCAGTGATATTTTTATCTTTTTAATTGAGAGTGCTTTAATGGAGGGGTTAACTTTAACTGGCTGAAGGTTAACAAAGAAATTCAGCTAAATAATGTAGTTTGGCCTTGGTAAACAGATGTTTCCTATGCAGCCTGATATAGAAACTGCTGGGCAATCCTTAACAGGAGCGATAATTTGTCAAAAATAAATAAATACCAAGTCTGTTTAGAATCAATGAGCTACTGCAGCCACCCTAAAGATTGTTTCTTTATCAGCTTATGTATGGTTGCATGTAAGGAAACCCTCAAGTGTGTATGAAAAAAATACTCATCACCGTAAGTTATAACATGTTGAGGTTGCTTTGTCTTAACCAGTCAATGAGCCCCAGAAATGCTCAAGGAAGGTGGATTTGTCAAATGCACGGGGACAAGGAATAAAGCTGTAAGACTCAAACTGTAAGGTTGTGCACTTAAAATTGCATCTTTTATCTAGAAACCTAAAAGTGATGGAAAAATATGGGTGCAATGCGCCCCCTTTAACTCAGGTGGGAACAGAGGTGCAGAGTTTAAAGATGTGTTCAACCTCAAACAACGGTCAGAATAGGCCAGTTGTGGTTTTGTTAGTCCAAGCTCCTTGTTCTAACTAGGCTACTGCCCCACCACATCAAGCCAAAACAACATCTGTTGGGAAATATTAATAATGTAGCTGGTTTAATTTCTTTAAAATAATAACAGGTGTTGAACTCTAGTAATTCTTCAACAAATAATTGCTCACAACATGTGGAGCCATTTGTGTGAGCAGCTGGTGAACAGGTAGACAAGCTGGCATCTGTGACTGAAGGTGGGGATGAGTAAACGAGAATATGGAATAAGTTGGAAGGGCAGAGGTATGCAGGGCTTGGAGGATGGTGATGTGAAGCTAGAACTGGATGCTGTAGAGAAGGGGATGCCAGAAAGAGGATTCAAAGAGAAATGTGGGGTGGTCTGAGTATCTACTTCTCCTACTGTCTATCCAAAGCACAACTACTAACATCTCCTCATGGAAAAGGCAATTTCTCTCACCTTTAACATCTGCATTTCACCATCAAAAGCAATGTAAGGGACAAATCCAGCCCACTTAATTAGCCTCTTTAATACAGGTCCTACAACTGTGACAGGTACTACTTCTTAAACTCTGTGTGTGTGTGTGTGTGTGTGTGTGTGTGTGTGTGTGTGTGTGTGTGTGTGTGTGTGTGTGTGTGTGTGTGTAAATATATTTTATATAGATATATATAAAAATCATGGTTTCTGTTATTTCCACTCAGTACATCTGATGAAGTGGATTTTACCCATGAAAGTCCATGATTCTATATATTTTAGTTAGTCTCTAAGGCACTACAGCTACTCATTGTTTTTCTAGGAAAAGGAGACAACCTTAGTAGCTATGCTGTGGATAGACAGCTGGGAGATAATGAAGTTCAGCTGGCCAGAAAGAAGATGACCATAATCAGGACAGCAGCAGAAAGTCTAGATCAGGTCTACCCAACACGTGGCCCAAAACAAAAAAGTAGTCAATGTAATGGTCTTCTGTTGATATGCATTTTAGTAGTTAAGTTCCTGGACTGTCATTGCTCATTAAAAGCGCTGTCATATGGGTGTAAATTGGGTAAACGTTGCATTTTATTAATATCAGCAGAACTGACTTTAATATCTGAATGCTGGTATCCGAGGAATTTTCATTTTATGTATATTTTTGATAAAGTTTAATTTAGTAAAGTAGACCAAACTTAATACAGAACAAAGTGTTTTTTAATTTTGGGGGGGGGGGGGGTAGATAAACCCTCATGACTTGAAAAGATGTTTATTACACAAAATCTGAGTAGTGGACACCTGTCTTGAAAGCTTAAAATAGAGCATAGAGTGATTTAGCATCACCACTTCCATTTAAATCGATTTATCACCTTATCACAGGTCTTCTACGTAAGCTGCAAATCCCCCATGTGTTTCAGGACAGCTGAGTCCAGACTTTATCTCTGATACTTGACTGTTAATGAGTTATGATGCACAGTGCCTGATAGAAAAGTTGTGCTCCTGCTACATAATATAGATAATTAAACTATGGCACATTCTTAATAGATGGCTACTTATAACATTAAATCTCGAGCTTGTGTCTGAATTTCTAAATAGTAAAAAAAACAAATCAAGATTGTTCCAGTGTAACTGCTGTTCCCACATGGTTTATAGGTTCCCATCTGTTTTATAGATTTCCATCCCTATGTCATCAGATGAGTTTTCCATGCTCTTGAGCAGGATGAATTAATATGCATGAATGTTAAGAACGTTGCCCCTCAGTTGAGAAGTTCATCTCAGTAAGAACGAACATGAAAATTAGCCACCCTGTTGATCACTAACGTCCATAGGAGCCATGCAGCTAACATTCCTCATGGTTCTCTTTTAATCTTTACCACTTCAAAGAAATGTTTCCACTTCTGTCCTTGCAGTAAAGCATTAAGGTCAAACTTAATCCTTTTTTTTTTTTTCAAAGGGGCTTTCAAATGGTTACCCAGACCCTTTTATCTCCTTGTCATTATGATGAGAGTAGTGTCCAAGCTTGCTCTCTTCTCAATAGCATTTGTCACTTGTGAAGCTAAAAGAGCTCCCGCATTTGTTGTTGCTCTTCCTGTGCTTTCAAATCTTTGGGAGAGAAATCTGTTTAATTTCTAAGGAACGTGGCTGTAACGGTCTTGAGAAAAGCAAGTCTTGTTTATAAATGGCTTCTGGAGCATGTTTGGAGAGCCAAAGACCTGGGATCCCAAAAAAGATTTACCAGGTGTTGATTAGATCCTTAATTAATTTTTGTTTATCTTCATTTAAATTGGTGCTCTGAGATAAGGCTGAGGATGCGGGTTTCTGCGGGGAAAGAGGATGCCCAGTCCTCTCTCACAGTAGCAGCTTGAGGCCAGGTGTTAAGCTCCTCTCCAGAGCCCCTGCAACTCCAGGGAGCATAGACAGATGAGGTTCAGGTCCAGGTCGTCTGCCCCCGTGCTCCCCAGCTAGCATGAGGCATGCCAGGCCGGACAGTCTGGTTTTTGGGCCCTCAGTCTGGTGGTAAAATTCAGAAAATACTGAACATGTGCAATGTCTGGTGTTTTCTGGTTGGGTGCCCGACAGAAGCCTGGCGTGGGGAGTGGCTGGGAGGTGGGGCACGATCAGTGCTGGGAGCGTCTGGTTAGGCGTGACGCCTTGGGGAGGGGGAGAAGCCCTGTCCGTGCTCCTGAGCCCTGTTTCAGCGCGTGGTGGAGCCACAGCCAGACTTGCTCGTGCTTCACCGGGACTGTGCGCAGCACCCTGGCCTCTGCATGTGGCCAGGCCAGTCCCACTCCCCGCCGGCCGATTTGCTTCCCCCCACCTCTCCCCGCTCTGTCTCCCAGCCTGCCCTGCTTCATGCCTGCAGGTTCTCCTCCTCCTGATCTCCATTGGCCAGCCCCGCTCCCGCCGGCCGCCCCTCCACCCATCTCCCCCGGCCAGCCGCGCTGCCCCAACCTCCCCCCCCCCGACCTGGTCTGCTTCCCGCTGGCCGCCCCCCCCATCTCCCCCAGCCAGCCCCGCTGCCCCCGACCCTCCACCCCAACTCTACTTTCCGGCCCCCTCCCCTTCCTCCAGGCCAGTCCCGCTCCCCTCCCGGCCAGTCCCTTCCCTCCCTCCCCACCCTCATCAAGTGTGTCTGGTATTTTTTTTAGACTATCTGGTAACCCTAGGCAGCAGCAAAGCATGCACTTTTCGCTAGCGCCTAGATGAAGAGGAACAGTCAGCAGTCTTCTTGTATGAATCAGGGCTGAGGAAAGAGCTTCAGTCCCCTCTCTAATGGATGCCTGGGAAGTGTGAGGCTCAGGGCTGGGACAGTCTCGGATGGGGGAAAGGGTCACGCCCCAGCCAGCCCCTTTCACCTGTGGTGATTTTTGTGGGGGGTTTTGTGTGTGTGTGGGGGGGGGGGGGGTTAATGGTTTTCTGAGAAGCAATCCCATTCCAGGCACATCCCATTTTCCTGACACATCCAAACCTTCCCTTGCTTTAATCTATGATAAGAGGAAGCCGTATACTGAATTTGGTGGTTCTAGCTCTTACTGTTTAGGAAAAGTTCTTGAACAAACAGCCGGACTGACAGACAAATTCTCTCATATAATTGCATCTAGCAAGTACAGATTCAAATTGAAAACTCCTGAAGGTTCATATTTTTCCATTTTGAAAAATGTGTATTATTCAACTAGAATATTTTCACAACAAAACAAACAAACAAAAGAACGTACCAAGTTAATGTTACATGTAGTCACTGGTGAACTGAAAACACAATTAGAAAATTGTGAGTGGAGAGACCACTGGAGGTGAAGACATTTGGAATTAAGATTTAAAAAAACTGTTTGCATTTGGTACAACACTAACTCGACAACTTTCAACTAGTTGTTAAAAAACTGAAGTGACTGAGAGCTTGCAGTTACTCAGTCGAAGTCAGAAGCCATGGACAGGCAGACCTGAGCAGCTTGGCTTGGGAGTATACAGAAGCATCCTTAAAAGCTGGGAAGAGCAGGGGCTGTCACTGCAAAGCTCAACCACAGCATTGAGAGTGTAGTCCCCACCTCAGTGCAGGCCTCATTTCCTAGGTACCATAGAAATGCATGGTGAGAGCTCCCTACCTGGGGGGGCTGACAACTCAAATAGATGGGAGACAGTGGCACTACATTACTTGTCCAAGTTCACACAGCAGTCAGTGGCCAGAGCGAGGATTATAACTCAGGCCTCCTGCCTACTAAGCCAGTGTCTGAGCCACTGAGCCATGCTGTTTCCCATGGTCTCTGGCCCTGTTCAACTCTCTGGCCTAGCGTCACAGAAAAGCTTTGCACCCTCTCCAGTCTTGAGCGATCTGTGGCACCTATGTTTACAGAAGGTCTCTGGTCAGTGGCTGGCTGGTTGAGCCTATAGCTGTTAGTCTGCGACGCCCAAGGACGGGTCTGTTGCTTCAGACTTTTGCTTGGTATTTTTATCTAAACAACTGTGAGCTCTCAGCATTATAATTGGTGTGTTAACAATGGCTATAGTGAAGCTTGCCCAAGATTTTCCATTCTAACTCCTGATTTTCAGTTATGGATAATGGGGTGCAGAGGGTTTGGATGATGACTTGGGTCAGGGAATGGGGTGTTGGATCAGGAAGGGGTATTGGTGCCAGAGAGGATTCTGGCCTGGGGAGGGGTGTTGAGAGGGTGCAAGGTCTGGGAGGGAGTTCTGACCTAGGGGAAGGTGTACAGAGGGCTTGGGTGGTAGCCTGGGGCAGGTACAGGCAGTCCCCGGGTTACGTACAAGATAGGGACTGTAGGTTTGTTCTTAAGTTGAATTTGTATGTAAGTCGGAACTGGTACATATTGTAGGGGAAACTCTAGCCAAACATTTCTCCAGAGCTCAGTTTTATTCTCCCACACCTCACTTCCCTCAGTCCTTTATTCTCAAGCTGAGGTGTCTGCTGAGAAAAGCTGCTCCGCACCTCCCTGGTCTGCTGGGAGGGGCGCTAGCTTAAGTGCATTACCAGAGTTCAGGCTAGATTGCTGCTGTGGCTACTCTATTATATATATGTATGTGAGAGAGGCAGTATAGCTGTAGCCCTAGAGTATTCCAGTGGAAAAATTAGTTTTGACTAAACACAGGACTATGTAGCACTTTAAAGACTTACAAGATGGTTTATTAGATGATGAGCTTTCGTGGGCCAGACCCACTTCCTCAGATCAAATAGTGGAAGAAAACAGTCACAGCCATATATACCAAAGGATACAATTTAAAAAAATGAACACCTATGAAAAGGACAAATCACATTTCAGAACAGAAGGGGGGGGGGGGGGAGAAGGAATGCCTGTGAGTTAATGATATTAGATGTGGGGAAGGGTAGATGTCTGTGAGTTAATAGCATTAGAGGTGATAATTGGGGAAGCTATCTTTGTAATGGGTAAGATAGCTGGAGTCTTTGTTCAGCCTCCCGCGGAGAGTGTCGAATTTTAGCATGAATGCCAGTTCAGAGGATTCTCTTTCAAGTGCAGATTTGAATGCCTTCTGAAGTAGGATGCAGGTGAGTAGGTCATTGAGACAGTGTCCTTTCTGGTTGAAATGGCAAGCAACTGTTTTTTCTTTGTGATCCTGTCTGTCTGTTTTGTGGGCATTGATTCTTTGGCGAAGTGTCAGAGACGTTTGTCCAATGTACATAGCAGACGGACACTTTCGGCACATGATAGCATAGATTATATTTCTGGAGGCGCAGGAATATGTATTCTTGATCTTATAACTCACTTGGTTAGGCCCAATAATGGTGTCAGCAGAGTGAATATGTGGACAAAGCTGGCAACGGGGTTTGTTGCAAGGGAAAGTACCAGGGTTGGTATTCGTGTGGTATGTCCTGTGGTTGTTGGTAAGAATCATCTTGAGGTTAGGTGGTTGTCTATAGGAGACTATGGGTCTGTCTCCCAGAGCTTCTTGGAGTTTGGTGTCCTGTTCCAGTATAGGCTGTAATTTATTGATAAATAAATCCCCCCCCCCCCACATCTCCCTTCTGTTCTGAAATGTGATTTGTCCTTTTCATAGGTGTTCATTTTTTTAATTGTATCCTTTGGTATATATGGCTGTGACTATTTTCTTCCACTATTTGATCTGAGGAAGTGGGTCTGGCCCACGAAAGCTCATCATCTAATAAACCATCTTGTTAGTCTTTAAAGTGCTACATAGTCCTGTATTTTGTTTCAGCTACACCAGACGAACACGGCTACATTTCTATCACTAGTTTTGACTAGGATGAGTTTCATGATCCCTTCATCACCAGGTCCTGATGAAATGCATCTCAGGATACTCAAGGAGCTGATAGAGGAGGCATCTGAGCCTTTAGCTATGATCTTTGAAAAATCATGGGAGACGGGAGATTCCAGAAGACTAGAAAAGGGCAAATATTGTGCCCATCTATAAAAAGGGGAATAAGAACAACCCAGGAAACTACAGACCGGTCAGTTTAACGTCTGTCCCAGGGAAGATAATGGAGCAGGTAATTAAGGAAATCATATGCGAACACTTAGAAGATAATAAAGTAATAGGGAATAGCCAGCATGGGTTTGTGAAGAACAAGTCATGCCAAACTAATCTGATAGCTTTCTTTGATAGGATAACGAGCCTTGTGGATAAGGGAGAAGCGGTGGATGTCATATACCTAGACTTTAGTAAGGCATTTGATACGGTCTCTCATGATATTCTCATCGATAAACTAGGCAAATATAACTTAGATGGGGCCACGATAAGGTGGTTGCATAATTGTCTGGATAACCGTAGTCAGAGAGTTGTTGTTAACGGTGCTAAATCCTGCTGGAAAGGGATAACAAGTGGAGTTCCGCAAGGGTCTGTTTTGGGACCCGTACTATTCAATATCTTCATCAATGATGTAGATATTGGGATAAAGAGTACGCTTATTAAGTTTGCAGATGATACCAAACTGGGTGGGGTTGCAACTTCTTTGGAGGATAGGGACATAATTCAAAATGACCTTAGCAAGTTAGAGAAATGGTCAAAGGTAAACAGGATGAAGTTTAATAAAGAGAAATGCAAAGTGCTCCACTTCGGAAGGAACAATCAGTTCCATACATACAAGATGGGAAGCGACTGTCTAGGAAGGAGCATGGCGGAAAGGGATCTAGGGGTCATAGTGGACCACAAGTTGAATATGAGTCAACAGTGTGATGCTGTTGCAAAAAAAGAAAATATGATTCTAGGTTGTATCAACAGGTGTGTTGTATGCAAAACTGGTGAAGTCATTCTGCCGCTCTACTCTGCACTAGTTAGGCCTCAGCTGGAGTACTGTGTCCAGTTCTGGGCGCCACATTTCAAGAAAGATGTGGAGAAATTGGAAAGGGTACAGAGAAGAGCGACAAGAATGATTAAAGGTCTAGAGAACATGACCCATGAAGCCAGGCTTCATGAACTGGGCTTGTTTAGTTTGGAAAAAAGAAGATTAAGGGGGGACATGATAGCGGTTTTCAAATATGTAAAAGGGTGTCACAAGGAGGAAGGAGAAAATGTGTTCCTCTTGGTTTCTGCGGACAGGACAAGGAGTAATGGGCTTAAAGTGCAGCAAGGGAGGTTTAGATTGGACATTAGGAAAAAATTCCTAACTGTCAGGGTGGTCAAATACAGGCAGTCCCCGGGTTACGTACAAGATAGGGACTGTAGGTTTGTTCTTAAGTTGAATTTGTATGTAAGTCGGAACTGGTACATATTGTAGGGGAAACTCTAGCCAAACATTTCTCCAGAGCTCAGTTTTATTCTCCCACACCTCACTTCCCTCCGTCCTTTATTCTCAAGCTGAGGTGTCTGCTGAGAAAAGCCGCTCCGCGTCTCCCTAGTCTGCTGGGGGGGAGCGCTAGCTTCGCGTCTCCCTGGTCTGCTGGGGGGAAGCAGCTAGTGTGGGGTTGCCTCACCCCGTTTGTAAGTAGGGATCCGATGTAAGTCGGATCCATGTAACCCGGGGACTGCCTGTATTGGAATAAATTGCCAAGGGAGGTGGTGGAATCTCCCTCTCTGGAGATATTTAAGAACAGGTGAGATAGACATCTGTCAGGGATGGTGTAGACGGAGCTTGGTCCTGCCTTGAGGGCGGGGGGCTGGACTCGATGACCTCTCGAGGTCCCTTCCGGTCCTATGATTCTATGATTCTACATGAGAGAGGCAGTGTACGTGAGAGAGGCAGTATAGCTGTAGCCCTAGAGTATTCCAGTGGAAAAATTAGTTTTGACTAGGCTGAGTTTCATGATCCCTTCAGAATCACCCTTAGCCACCTGCACTGCATAGCTGAGCGTTCAGTCATATCAAGGATTTTGATGCCTAATTCCCACTCATATCCATTGAGAGTGGAACATACAAATCCCTAGGAGGATAGAGATTTTTCCAAGTCTATTTTTAAAAACCATATTATCACTCTTTATCATTCGCTGCATGCTCTGAGACTCAAGAGTAAGTAAACAGCAAATTTAGGCTTGAAAAGATTCGATTTTTGTCAGCAAACGTCGGTGAAACCTGTTTCAGAGTACACACTAACCAATTATTTACAACAATAATAATCTAGATTCAAGGGTAGGCAAAATAAGAAACATGCTGATTGAGAACTTAGACTCCCACCTTAATGTGTATATAAAAAGTGTTGTAATGAATGCTGCATGAGGCACATATTTATAGCTCTGCTAAAACAGCTGGCTTGTTAGCAGCTCTGCAGTTGCACATAATTATGCAATATTCATCAAAATTTAACTCTTTGAATCTCAATATCTACTGGCATAAATAATTATTGTATGACTTCCCTCTCTTTTATCACTGTAAAAATTTCAGTTATAATATTAAAAAAACCTTTAAAATAAGCATCAGTATTCTCTGTTGAAATTATTACATAAAAAAATCTAATTTTGCTGAGCCTAATTGAAATTAAGTTTAAAAAGAGTAAGTCCTGTGTAGGGAAGTTAGCAAGTAGTCGACTAGCCGACTACCCAGTAAGTATACGCTTAGCAAGTAGTTGCCTGGAGTATCGACTTTTTGCTTCCTCTGCCTCCTCCCCCCCCCCACCTCTATGAGAAGCAGCAAGAGGTGGGGAAATAGGGTCTGGTGCTGGGGGGGGGGAGCTGCCCCCTCCCCCCTTCCGCCGCTGCTGAGGCTCACTGTCAGCAAAGGCTGCTCTGGCAGCAGCCCTTGCCTGCAGCCAGCCCTGTCTGCTGTGAACAGGGGCTGCTGGACTCAATTCCAGCTAGGACTGAGCGGTCCCAGCTGGCCCTGGTCTGGGACGCTTGCCTCTGCGTTTTAAATGTAGTAAGAGCCCAGCATCTCTTACTACATATAAGATGAAGAGCCTCAGCACAGGTGTGTCTCGAAGCCGGCATGAGCCAGGTCTGCTCAGTCCCGACTCGGGCTGGCTCCTGGAGTTACCCCGGCTGCAGCTCTGCAGAGCGATCCTTCTTGACTAATCGTGTAGTTGATATAAATTGTATCGACTACACGATTAGCCAGATAACTGCAATTTAATATCCTTAGTCCTGTTGCACCTTAGAGACTAACAAATATATATATTATAGGATTTTGTGGGATCATCTCATTTCTTCAGATGAGGTGAGCTTGAGTGGAGGAAAAAAGGGGGCCCTCAGAATCAGAAAGGAGAGGGGGAGGAAAAAAATTACCTGTCAATTGTAATGCTGGTGCTAATGAGCTAATTGAGTGGGCTGGAACTATCCCATACTTAGCTTTTGATGTCAATAGGGTGTTGAATGTAAGGAAAGCTGGTGTTTTACTATGATAACCAGTTCAAGTCTTTGTTCAGGCCAAGGGAAATGGTGTCACTTTTGCATATGAAGATCAGTTCTGTGCTCTCTTGATGTAGTTGGTTTGTGAAATTCCTTTGTAGAAGAATGGCTACTTTTAAGTCCATTAATGAGTGCCCAGGCAGGTTAAAATGTTCCCTACAGGTTACTGTGTGTTACCATTTCTAATCTGTTTTGTGTCCATCAATCCTTTGCTGTAGAGACCATCCAGTTTGGTCAATATACATGGCAGAGGGACATTGGTGGCACTTGATGGCATATTTTGGACATATAAGCATAATTCTATCCCATGCTGCTCATGCATCATAATACCCTCTAATACAGGGTGACTTTATTTCTCAAATAACACAAGATGATACTCATTTTTTAAAACTCCTTTTTAAGCCATTCAGTTAACTTTTAAAGTGCATGTGAGAACCTGCAGCGTTTTTTAGCTGATTTATAATGGAGGGTTTTTTTTTTTTTACATTAGGAATCTTTTCACATGCTCGGTGCAATTAATCCATAAAGAGAAGTGTGCATATAGCACCATTTCTTTTTAAGAAGAGACTTGACATCTTACAGATTTGTTCAGTTACAGACTGGAGAATGCAATAAATCTTGTAACTTTAGACAAAGTTCTTTTCAACATTAACATATATAACTTATGCTAGAGAGGGGGAGAGAGAGGAGGAGAGAGAGAGGGAGGGGAGGGGGGTGTACACCAACAGAAGATCTTATAGTATTTTCTGGGAAATTATACTGGTGAACATTATTGGGTATGCCAAGTATTCAGTGCATGGTGAACTATCACATCATATTTTAGGATGTTACCTCATGGAAAAAAACATTTCATTTGTGTGTGTATTAAAACAATTGTTTTGTGCTTGCTGCCATTGCTTTGTAGACCTCCATGATTAAATGGTGACTTGGGAATTCTAGATTGGTTCAAAAAGGCATCCATCCCATAGAAAGCCTGTGAGGAGACTGTTCAGTAAAGGTTATAGGCCTGCATTCCAGACCCTTAACTAATCTTGAGATGTGGCTGTACGTTTTTCTTCACATATCCTAGGGGATTGAAGGTGACTTCTCTTTTCCCATCCAAAATTATTTTTATTAATCTTTCCAAAATACAGTATACACTCTGAAAAGCCATACACATTACAACCGCCCAATTTAGCTATGGGTTAGAAGTAACATTGCCACCATCGGCCATAAGCAAGAGACCAAAAAAAGCAAAACAGTGGCACATATTTGTTCCGTGGCAACTTTTAATTTGAGATGTTCTGTTCTGGAGGAGAATTTGATTCTAAGGATGGTGCGTAAATGTTTCTTGAGATTCTGATGGAAGTAGGAAAGCTCAGAGGGCGAGCAGCTACAGTGCGCTGGACTGTGACTGAAGCTGCTGTAAACAGGTAGCAGAGCAAGGCTGTTATGTAGGGAGCAGCTGAACATGAACAAGAAGCCTGAAGCTGTCATCGGGGATATTGTGGATAAAGGAACAATGTGAATGCTGAGCTCTATAACCCACAATAAAAGCTCATTCGAACCTTGCACGGATGTTGTGGGGATGGAAATTCAGAAGCATCTAATTACATTTCAGTGACCTTTGTGTGTCATGGTTCAGATCCATTATGAACTGGACCAGCAGTAGGCAACCCATGCTAATGAGTGGTCCACATGAGTGGCCCTCCTTCATGTCAGTGGGCTGCAAGATTGTCGTACTCAAGGCGGTCTCTGGGGATAGGATCGTTTTGTTACCTGCACATGTGTACCTAAAATTTACAGGCTGGGCCAATTGAACCATAGCAGCGCTTTGGTTGGATGCAGAAGGAGCGCATGGCTCTCTCAGTCAGTGTTGTGAGCAATCCGTACACACCTCACTTCACGTACGTGTCACTTTAGTAACACTGGTAGGAAAAAAACGACACGGATGGAAACCAGCAGCATCTGGCAACTCTGCATGTGAGCAGCAGTAAACAAAATGTCTCGCTGGCCACACACAGGATGGGGATGGGCTGCATGAGACCTCCCGGACCACAGTTGCCCACCACTGAACTAGACCGAAGCACCCAGCTCTGTCTGTTATTAACCCTCAGTCTGTAATTAACCCTCATGTTGCTATTCTCTGCAAACAGTGTTTATGTAACCTGCAAAGAGTACAGGGCCAGAGCTTTCAGTAAGTACTTTAGGAAATACATAACTGCCAATCTTTGCCTTGGGAGATGCTCAGTTTCTGCTGTCATAGAAAGCAGAACCCTTTGATGCCTAGCAAAGGTGTCAAAGGACCCAGTGGTCATAGAAATGAGATGTTTACTCTGTAGAGAGATGTTTGTGGAAGATTTATAATTTGGAGACACTCCCTCATCAGGGACACTATTACAAACATAAGAATTTGGAGATGTGTCCTGAAGGCTGTTGTTTAATGAACGGAAGAACCTTCCATACCCTTTTCAGGGTTGAATAAGTCTTAGGACCAGAAGGGATCCAGATGATCATCTATTCTAGGGATGGGCAATAAAAAAAAATGGCACCCCTCAGGATTAGTCCTGCCACTGCCCCCAATGTTTATCTGTGCCTCAGCAGGTATTGGAGGATCATAGCTCTGCTTGGCCGCAAATCGCCATTTGTGGCCAATGCGAGCAGCAGGAAGCGTCACGGACCAGGCCACTGGCCGTGAACGGCAATTCGTGGCCAACCAGAGCTGCGATCCTCCATTACTTGCAGAGGCGCAGGTTAACATGGAGGTGGGGGCCCACCAGAGACAAACCCTGCAGACCGGATTTGCCCACCCTATATCTATTCTGACCTCCTGCAGGTTAAGGTAGCATAGAGGAGGCCAAGGACTCTCAGCTGACTATAGGGCCTTATTCTAAGACGGTCTGTATGATTAATGAGAATTTGGTGCTGGTGAATGATGAAAAATGGAATTTACTATTCTGTTATACACACACCAGTGTCCAGGGAAGATTGTCACTACTTCTATACAACTCTTTAATTATTAACCAGGATACTTGAAAATGCGTTTTATAATTTTTCTGGGTTAAAAAATTCAATCTGTGTGAGCCAGAATTAGGTTTGTGTAATAATCTCCATATGCTGATTGCTGAAACAAATAATGAATGCAAACAGTAGTCTTTACTAACCACTGCAGTAGGTGGCCAAGTTGGCAACCCAAGGTTTGTACTGTTAACATTTGCTAGCATGAATGTGAACTTTCAGAAAACACATAATTTTTCTTCAGCTTGTAAATAGAATGCCACATTTTGCATAAGTGGCTTATTAACTAAAACATGGTATTTTTAAATAAATAAAACAGTTCTCATTTCTGGCACTTAACTGAACTTTAGACTAACTCATTTTCAGAGAAATAAACAAAACTGCAGTTACAGGAGTAACCAGCATGTAAATATCAATCTTCGGCATTGTATTGAGTACTTTGTAAGAGACTATCCTTTGATTAAGTACACTAAACATTCATTATTGGAGAGAGCAGAGAGAGGGGGGCAGCTTATTGGCTAAGCATTAACTTAGAAATATTAAATTTCCTTGAACTATGACTTCAAATCCTTCCAAGTTTGGCTTAGTTATTTCTAGCAGAGAAAGTGAATGCTGTATAGTCTTGTGGCGTGTGATGTCATTTTGATGAAACGTTAAACACTAGTTCTGTGTAATTAAGATACATTTTAAAAATCCCGTGTGCTTTTTGTTAGGATCGGGGATTTGCTCTTACCTCTGGGTTAGGGTTTTGGGGAATTTTTTAAAGTCTACAGTTGTGGCAAACCTGCTCCCCATCCATGTCGCTGCAGCTTTATTATTTATTTCTACTGAAGTAGCACTTGGGGGACATGTACACTGCACGCTTATTTCAAAATAAGCTATTCCGGATGGGTTAACACATCTACACTGCAGGGAAGCCTCAAAATTAGTCCAAGGCAGGCTTCCCTAATGAAGATGTGCTATCTCGATTTAGAGCTCCGGGAGGCACTGGCGAGGAATAACTTACAATGGCCATGTTGAGGAGCTATTTTGAAATAGCAGCAATGGAATGTCTACACATGCCTTATTTCAAAATTGCTGTTTTGGAATAAGCGTTATTCCTCATAGAATGAGGTTTACAGATTTCGGAATAAGCTGTCCTTTATATTGAAATTATTTCAAAATAACGTAATGGCTGTGTAGCTGCTCACATTATTTCAAAATAATGCTAGTTATCTCGAAATAACAGTGCAGTGTAGATGCATCCTTAGAGGCCTTACCTAATATAGGGGGCCCTTTGTTCTCAGCACTCTATGCACATGTACCAAGATCCAGCCCCTTCTGCTAAGTGTTTATGAGCTAGAGAAGAGAGGTAAGGGTCGGAGGAGAAACTGGGGAATTGAAAGGTGAAGTGACTTGACCAAGGTGACCTAGCAGGCCAGTGACAATGATGGGGGAAGAGTACCAATCTCCTGATTTCTGTCACGGGGCCTTCTCTACTGAATCCTGTTGCCTTTGCACCCCATAGATAGCAGCACTTCAGTGAACGTATTCCTTTCGGTATGTGTATTACTATCACAGCGGCTAGCAAAAAGATACTGATTGTTGTTAGAGTTTTCCAGGGCACTTCTGAAGAATTTTTCTTAAACCATAATCTTTGTAGGCAGCACAAAGTAAGCCCAGAAAAAAACTGGAAGTTCACATAAACTTTTCCTTGTTGACTTTTCATGAAGGGCCTTGTGAAATCAGAAGAGTTTGTTTCTGCTAAGTCAGCGGTGGGCAAATATCAATCTGTGGGCCAGATCCAATTCACCAAGGTTAGCCCCTGGCAGGAGACTGCCCTTATGTTTACCTGCACCTCTGTATGTGTGGGCAATTTTCATTCCTGTTGGCTCCAGATTGGTCTTCCTGGCCAATGGGAGCTGTGGAAAGTGATGTCCCGGTCCATGCCACTTCCCACAGCTCCCATTGGCTGGAAACAGTGATCCGGGACCAACGGGAGCTGCAAGCAGCTGGTGAAATTTGTTGATAAATCCTGGTCACATGCCATCTGAGACATGTTGTGTGTACACTAAGAGGATTATTTAAAATGTTTTAATTTAGGGGAGGTCTAAATTCAGGTTTGGGTTGGATTTTTTGTTTTCATTTTGGGGTGTGCGGGGGTGTGTGTTCCTCTTCCTCAGAGAAGATTACAATGTAAAACCCTGACAGGCACAGATTTAAAAAACGAAACGAACTAGTTGAGCATCAAATACTGAGGGTGTGTCTAGACTACCTAGTTTTGGCGACAAAAGTGGACTTTTGTCGACAAAACTATACCAGCGTCTACACTACCGCTGAGTTCTGTCGACATAACGTCGACAGAACTCAGCAGTTTTGTCGACGCTGGTATACCTCATTTTATGAGGCATAACACCTTCTGTCGACAGAACTCTGTCGACAGAAGGTGTTATTGCCTGTAACATTGCGTCCAGACTATGGAGTTCTGTCGACAAAGCAGCTTGCTTTGTCGACAGAACTCAATGTGTCTGGACGCTCTTTGTCGATGGAAGTTTTGTCGACAGTATCTGTCGACAAAACTTCCGTCGACAAAACGCGGTAGTCTAGACGCACCCTGAGTGAAGGAGGTGGGAGAGAATCTCCTGGGCAATCTTTGCATTCTCATATTGCTTTCCACCCTGAGGGTTTTTCCCCAGGTTCTGCATGTCCAGCCTGTGTAGGTGCAGCCCTGGATTTGCCCACTCCTACACAGGTATACTTTGGTGAGGATGCACATCCGTTACAGATCTGGGGCCATTCATATACATAAGAATGTTCAAGTACAGCTCAAGTCTCTTTCAATGCTGAGTAATGTATTGCGAGGAAAAAGGGGGTGGGGTACAAACGGAATAGCTGCTCTGGGGCCCAGTGATTTAAAAGGGCTGGAGATCCCAGCTGCTGCTACCACAGCAGATGGAATCCTGAATCCTTTAAATCGCTGCCAGAGCACCAGATGGTGCAGGCTAGGCGGCACTGACTGGCTGGGGAAGGCAAGTCCCCAGCCTTTTCCCTTCTGCCTGAGACTCCGCCCCTTCCCAGGGCTCCGCCCCTTCAAGCCCCTCCGCTTTGCCCAGGGTCCGGGCAAGTCTGTCAGCAGCCCTTCTTGAAAGAAACTGTTAAGTTTTAGCAAACTTCAAATCCAGAGATAGGAGTATTACTAGTTTTGTATAAAACTAAATAATCTCACTTCACAGTGAATAAGTAGTAGTTAGCCCTCCAATAGAAATCTAGTCAGTAACAAATGAGATACAGAAACTTGCAAGGCCCTACCTAATTTGTGATATTGCAGATCCCACCCTATTAAGCTTCTACCACAATGTTGATTTTTAATTAGCTGCCTTTGCACAGCCTACAATTTTGCACGCATATTGAGTATGTAATTAGTGCTACACCTAGCATTCAATGCCTGTAAAATGCAAAAGGGTAAAGTTACTGGATTCAATATTTACATTAGTTGTGTTAAGAATTCTCGTCTTCTGTTTTACCAGTCACTTTTTTATTTAAATGAATGTAATGTAGTTGTAGCAGAATGTTTGGTTATAAAAAAAATAGCAGGCATAACATAATACTGAATTGTTTATATTGCTCCAGCAAATTTTTCCTAAACAAATTGGTCTACTATGGTTGTTCCAAATTACCACTATTTATAACGGTCCATTATTACTTTTCCATGATTTTCTGTGTTTTATCTGCAACTCCGCTGCAATTCAAGTAGGGCTTTAAGACACATACATCTTGTCATCTAGTGATTATACCACAGGACTGTGGACACAGAATTAAGTTTTGATTCCACTTGAGCAGAATTTTGAGTAAAGTTTTAAAGTGTGCATTTGTGAGTACAAAGTACGCAAGCATTTCCATGTCTAATTGTGTGTGAAGTTACTACAACAGCAGACAGCCACAATTCAGACTCACTTAACACATACTATTACCTGATTTCAGATAAGGATGTTAAATCCTGTTTAATCAGTTAAACTGGATGGGGTTAATTGTTACCTGGTAAGCATCGCCAGGCAAGGGTGATGCTAACTGGTTATCCATTCACATCCCTAGTTGTGGTAATGATGCACACAAATTTGAAGCATAGCTGCACACACATTTCTGTTATCTGTACCTCAGTCAACATAGTTGAGAATGTTAGATTTAAAATAAAACTAGCAAGAGGAGCTCAGTAAGAAACAATTTCTGCTACTAAGCTGAGCTTTTCCAAGCAAACAAATTATCCATCAAACCAATGTTGCGTTTCTACTAGAGCTGGACTAATCATACCTCCCTTATTCATTTGGTTGTGCACTATCAGTATGGAAGACCACAGTACAAAACTGGGAATGGCTTTCTTTAGTTAATTTAGTTTTAGTAATTAACATAACTTGATTTGATCTTCCCTTTTAGTGTAAACCTGGCCAAAGACTTGGAACTGGTCCTATGTGGTGCTAGCCTGTATATTGAGGAAATCTGACCTATTAGTAGCTATTAGTCATCTGCAGATAGGTACTTAACTATATGTTTCACATGCACATGGGTGTGATGTTATGGAGTTGTGCGGCGAAGGGTTTCCTCTGTTCTCTACTACTCATATTGCATCTCTTAAAAATCCTGGGCATTGGCTACCCCAAGCTAGAAAGTGAACCAAGGAAAGGCTAGAAAGAGGCACAGTTAGTATCCTCAGTTCTACAGAAGGAGAAACAGAGGCAGAGAGATTAAGAGACTTGCTGGAGGTTGAACAGCAAGGCAGTGGCAGAGGGAAGAAGTGAATCCAGTAGAAGAGGGCTGTCTGCTGGCCCATGCTGCCTCTATAGTTTGGCAGAATATCTGATCTGCCTTGTGTGACTGGGATCTTAGTATATATTTTCCTCACATGTAGGCCACATGTTAACGACGCATGTGTCCTGAGGACCAGTTCCCTTTCCATTCTCTATCACATGAGCCACTTCTCTTCCCCCTGCAATCATGTAAGGTCCCTGTGGCAATTGCTTATCTAGAAAATTAATACAAGCAAATCACTGAATGTATTTTCAACCTCTCAGTGGTACTTGGCAGCTGGAAATTAAAAGAGCTAATGCCATGCAACCAGCCAGTGCTCTCTGGTTCTACAATGGCCACTGCAGCCATGTGGGACCCACTGATTTTTAAAGCTTCAAATGCTACTTCTAAGACTTCACTGTGTACAATCCATGCAACAGGAATCCAGTGTAGGGTCGTAATTGGGGGAGAACTGAGGGAAAACCACATGGTTCTTCGCAATGCTGGCATCAAGAGCCACAGATATTTCAAATATCAATCAGATGCCTCCATCAAACATGGGAACTCTGCAATTCTATCCACACTCATTCCATTTGAGACCAGATAATCTACTCATTCAAGCCCGTGATTGGGCTTTAAGATTCCATTGTGACGTTTTTGAGAGAGCACTGTAAAATAGGCATCTGCTATTTTGCAGGCTTAATTTATATTGGTAAAGTGTTTGGGGATCCTTTTATCTCAAGACTCATATTCTCTGTGTTGCACACTGAAATCAGTATATCAAACAAACGCCTTCTTGGAGCCAGCATGCTTGTATGCCTCTTGTCTAGGGCCAAGCTGTTTCTTTTCTAATTATTTGCAGGACTGGGGGATGGCTCATCTAGTTTAAATGACTAAAATTAGTACAACTGGGTAATTGTTTTCCTTGCGGAGTCTCCAAAATTGGTCCTTTTTGTCTTTCATCTGTCCATGCACTTAATTGTATTTGGGCATTTCTAGCAGTTTTTCCACGACTAGCAATGATTCGAGCTCCCTAAAGATCCTTTTAATTAAACTTGAGGTGTTTGAACTATATTTTTTCATTATCGTTTAGTCAACTATATGAAACGCAGTCCCGAGCAAAGTAGACAGGCAGTGCCACAGGCAAAAAGGCACAGTTTCAGGCCGCTGAGGAGGCAGGTTTGTTTTCAGCTAGGAGATGGCAGGAAGTTGTTTGCGGATTGAGTTGGTTTGGTGTCGTGTGAATTCTTGCTGCTGTGATTGGAGCTCTCCTACTAGTTATTCCCAATTTGCCGTTTTGGCATGTGGTACTTGGCCAATGTGTAACATTTTCCATTTCTGTGGTGCATCACCAGAGAGGTTCATCCATACAAGAACAGCTGGGCAGGGGGGATATGTAATCTTATCAACTCCCAGGCTCCTTTGAGAGAGATGAAGTGCATTGGTTAACACTGCGCTGACTCTGGGGCTACAATTGTTAATCCCAAGGTTCCATTGGAGGAACTGTGATTTTTTGTTTGTTTGTTTGTTTATTTTTAACTATCTGACCTCAGCCTTTCCCCCTCAGTTCCTCCCTCACTTTCCATGTGGCTAACAGCTTGATCTCCTGCTCTGCTGCATCCTGTAGCAATGGGGTCAGGGAGCATAAAGCGAGAGTCTCTTGCGGCTGCTGAGTCAGGGCAGTGGCCCAACCTTCTCTGTCCTCTGCCAAATTTCAGGGTCCTCAGTGATAGTTCCCAGTGGCTGACAGGGAGCCAGGCAGCCAGAAAAAATGGGTAGTGGGTGTGTGCTGATGTGAGGATAATGTGGGAGGGAATAGAGGGGTGTCCAGATGACTTCCAGCAGTGGATGGGAGTCTTGTGAATGGGACTGCAGGCAGCTTCCAGCTCTGAATGAGGCACTGACAGCAGCTTCTTGGGCAGCGTTGTAAAGGTGCTGCTGAGACTCCATATCGGCTCCAGTTAATAGAGGGGGAAGTGACAATAGGTCTGAGAGGGAGGGGGAATGGCAAAGAGTAAACAGTAGAGCTGGGGTGGGAAACTTAAGGCTTGGGGCTCCCCGTCATACCCTGTAGAGCTAGGACACACACAATCTACTAGCCTAGGCCCTCCGGGCTGTGGTTTACAAGGGGGTCGTAGGGACTGTCTCTCTCCATACTCGGTCTGTGGGAGCTTGGGGGTTTTTGTGTGCAGCCCCTGATTGAATTTTCTGTGGGCCACAAGACCCTGATCCATAAAAGGTTCCCCACCCCCACAATAGAGGAAGGGAGAGAGGATGGAGAAGCCTGGTCAAAGTTAGAGACAAATGGGGAGAAGAGAGGCATGTTGGCAGGTAATAGTGCCCCACTCTTCTCCTTAGGGGTCAGTGCTTCCCAGCACGTTACACTAAATGAATTCGGCTTTCCAAACCTGGTGCAGCAGGTTCCCATTGGTATTCTTACCCTGTTTTACAAGTGGGGAAACTCAGACTCGCCGAGCACCCACAGCTGGGACCACGGGAGCTGCTAGTGCTTGGTATGTCTGAAAATCAAACTGTAGGTAACTTGCCCCAAGTCACAAGGTAAGTCAGTGGCAGAGATGGGCATAGAATCCAGACCATCATGGCTCCTAGTCCTATAGCCTGGAAGCTTCATGGGGGAATTTAATTTTTCCACATTCATAATATTTCCTCCTAATGCCTCTCTCTATCGTATTTCCATGGCCCCCATCACCATAATAACAGAATCACAATCCAGAATCACAAAACTGTGGCACAGAGAGGCTAAGTGACTTGACCAACATCTTACAGGAGGTCTGTGTGGCAGAGCAGCAATTAAAACAAGGTATCCAGAGTCCCAGATCCAGTGTCTTAAACTGCAGGACTATCCAGCCTACTAAATCCAATTATTAAAAACTACCCATACCATTAACAAAGTAAAACAAAATCTGATGAAATGGCCACATGCACACCTGGACAAGTGGAAGCAGAGTGTTAATTGTTGCTTGTGTGTGTGGGTTTTTTAAAAGCAGAAGTGATTACAATCAAGCATCTTGAAATCATTTTGCCAAGTTGGAGATGATAGTACTGCAGGAAAATGTGTTGCCATGGTGATGATACTCAGATTCTGAGAGAGCGCAGAAGATCCATTTTTTTGTACAGTGTGATGTTGCGACAACTTTCTTGGGGACAGAGGCAGAGGAGGGAAGAGATTAATTATGCTGAAAATGAAAATAGCTGTTTTCTGATCAATACAGCCAAGACGGCAGGGTGACTCTTGGGATCATGACTGTTTTGTGCAGGTCATAGACTGCTGTACATGCACTAGATTGCTTTAGTAATCAGATTTTTGTTCTTTATGTATTTTCAGACATGGTACAGCAAGTTTCAGCACTCCCATTTTAATCTACTTTACTAGAGCTGGGAGCCATGTAGCATTGCTTTTCCTTTTTAATTCAGCATCCTCTAATATTTTCATGAGTGGAGTAATTCCTGCTGCTTTGCCTTGTCAGTAATTTAAATGTGTTTAATAGGCCTTTAAAATCCCTAAAAATGGTACAATTGTTCCAAATAGCTGGTTAATTACAGACTTTATAATTGACTCCTCAATTACAGACTTTATAATTGATTCTTGAAAATCAAGCACTAGAAGGTTTCAGGGTGTTTCTTATGCTAACACTAAACCTACTATTTTGCAAATGCTACATGGTGTGTAGCAGCACTTGGAACTGAGTGCTTCAAAGGAAATGCACCTGACTGTGCAGGATTTGATCCTGGGTATCTTCAGGTGAGCTTTGGGGAGTACCTCAGGGCAGTTCTATACCATCGCTGAAGTCAACGTACCTTTGGTTGAGATACCATGTGGTTTCCACTGTGGAAGGCCATTTCCATTACACTTCTTTTTCTGGTGAAATACCAGAGTTGACGTGCATGTAATTGGTGGTCGATTTAGTAGGTCTTCTCTAGACCCACTAAATGGGGGTGGACAAAATACAGCCTGGGGTTCGTTTCTGGCCTACCATGCCACTGGATCCGGCTCACAGGAGCCTCCACCAGAGTCCTTGCCTGCCCTGCCCCCACTCTGCACTCAGAGCAGTTCTCTGAATGCTCCAAACCCAGAGCAAGGGAAAAGGCTTTGCACGCTGCCCCTGCCCTCAGCAAAATCTTGCAGCTCCCAATGGTCAGTTTCTAGCCAATGGGAACTACATGTCCCCCTATGAGCTAGCAGCTTTCAGAGCCACACATGGTCTCTGAAGCTGCTGCAGGGCCATGGAAGGCAGAAACCCTGGCTCAGGAACCTGGTAGGTTGCTGGCCAGAACCTGCCTCTGACTCTCCAGCCCCTAGCTCTTCCCCCAATCTTCTGTCCCACTTCCTGCACCCTTATTCCATGTATCTCAAACTTGCTGCACCTGCACCCAGACTCTGAACTCCCTCCTCCAGATACAAAATCTGGGAGGGGTTTATATCCCAATCCCTTACCCCTGGTCACAACCCAAATCCCTGCACTCCTGCCCTAGGCCATAACCCCCTCCCAGAACCTGAACTCCCGTCCCCTACTCCAAGTCACAACCCCCTCCTTCATCCAAACTCCTTTCCAGATCCCACACCCCCTCCTGTATCCCAATCTCTTACCAATTGTTGACGTCTTCATTTTACAGTCTACATACATAGCAAACATCCTTCACAGGCTTGTTATTGCCCCTTCTACTCCAAGAGACTTCTCTAAGCTCTTTACTGATTTATGTAGATAAGATTTACTTCTCCCACCCTTGAAATGTGACCCCTACAGGATTGGAACTCAGTAACCATTTAGCCGTTTTGCTCTGTTGTCCACTATACAGCAGTTTAGGACAGGAAGCGAAGATGAGTGTGTAACCCACACACTTAGGCTGTGTCCAGACTCAGGGGTTTTTTCGAAAAAAGTAGCCTTTTTTCGAAAAAACTTCACCTGCATCTAGACTGCAGCCGCGTTCTTTCGAAATTAAATCGAAAGAATGCGGCTTTTCTTTCGACGGTGGTAAACCTCATTTCACGAGGAAGAATGCCTTTTTTCGAAAGTGTTCTTTCGAAAGAAGGCGTTCTTGAATGTAAATAGGGCTTCTTCGAAAGAGAGCATCCAGACTCACTGGGTGCTTTCTTTTGAAAATGCGGCTTGCTTTTTCGAAAGTTCCGCGTGCAGTCTAGACGCTCTCTTTCGAAAGAGGCTTGCAGTCTAGACATAGCCTGAGTGTAGTTACCATGCAGTGGTGCCTAGACCACAGCAACAGTTAAAACCAAGAGACCTCTACAGTATGGGCTGGGAGCCAGCTGGCTTTTAGCTCAGAGGGTAGAACTCCTATTCTCAGTTCTAAAGGTCCCAGGTTCAAATCCACCTGGTGGTGGTTACAAGTGCTGTATCCAATGAAGCGACAGGAGAGGAATTTTATGCCAACAGAAAATAAATACCTGGAATGTGATTTTTGATAAGTAGTTCCTCTATGGTTGCAAAAAATCCGATGAGATCTAAAAGGTAACACCTCCACTAGCAAAATGCCCTCTGCCACCCCGTTAGTAGCCTATTTATATCAGTAGCACTACTTTCTGCAGTATTTTAGTCCATTATTATAAATTAAACTGTGAGATTTGACACATAGCTTGAGGTAGTATAAGCTGGATCTCTTCCCTTCTATGCTGTACTGGCTTGCACAGATTTTCATGAGACTTAATACGGCTAATAACACAGGGCATTTTTTTAAAAAAATTGCCCAAAGAAATTCACACATTTGTAAGATAGCAAAGGGGTCTTTTTGCAGAGAGAATGTATGGAGTTGTTCTGAACAAGGCTCTATGAAATCTATCTCATGGAAATGGTAGGAAAAAAGTTGGCAAAAGAGAATGTCTTAAAAATCAAACTCTCGCTACCTGTGAAAGATTTAGTATGAAATACTATCTTTTGAAAGCTGTCCACCCACCTGAATCTAATCTTTCCTGGATGTCTTTGGAAATACAGAATAGAAGTAAATCGCACGTTGGCGGTGATCATTCCTGAAGAAACTGACTAGTCCAAACTATGCTCAAATAACAGGAAGGCTGCAAAAGTAAAGCACTGAAAAGGCAGGAAATGCAAGGGCTGAAGATGACTATGCAGCCTTAACTGTGCCCCCTTGATGCATTGTCATACAGCCTCACATTATGTGATTAAATACTCTTTCTCTAATACAACATAATAGCACAAATATTTGTTACCAACTTACATTCATATTTTACAAGATGTTGCATTGGCACCATGCAACAATGAAAACATTAACTTCACTATTATAATGGCTCAGTATAGAACCATAGAGCTGGAAGAGACCTCAGAAGGCCATCAAGTCCAGTCACCTGCCCAAGGCAGGACCAATCCCAATTAAATCAACCCAGCCAGGGCTTTGTCAAGGCGAGACTTAAACACCTGTAGGAATGGAGACTCCACTACTTCCCTACGTAACCCATTCCAGTGCTTCATCACCCTCCTAGTGAAATAGTTTTTCCTAATATCCAACCTGGACCTCTCCCACCGCAACTTGAGACCATTGTTCCTTGTTCTGCCATCCATCACTACTGTGAACAGCCTTTCTCCAGCCTCTTTCGAACCTCCCATCAGGAAGTTGAAAGCTGCTATCAAATCGCCCCTCACTCTTCTCTTCTGCAGACTAAATAGATCCAACTCCCTCAGCCTCTCCTCATAGGTCATATGCTTCAGCTCCCTAATCATTTTGGTCACCCTCCACTGGACCCTCTCCAGTGCATCCACATCCTTTCTGTAGTGGAGGGCCCAGAACTAGACACAATACTCCAGATGTGGCATCACCAGAGCCAAATAAAGAGGAATAATCACATCTCTGGATTTACTGGCAATGCTCCTCTTAATACAACCTAATATGCCATTAGCCTTCTTGGCTGCAAGGGCACACTGTTGACTCCTATCCAGCTTCTCATCCACTGTAACCCCCAGGTCCTTTTCTGCAGTACTGCTACTTAGTCATTCAGTCCCCAGCCTGTAACAATGCTTGGGATTCTTCCGTCCCAAGTGCAGGACTCTACACTTGTCCTTGTTGAACCTCATCAGATTTCTTGTGGCCCAATCCTCCAATTTGTCTAAGTCACTCTGGACTCTATGTCTCCTGCATGTCTACCTCTCCCCCTAGCTTAGTGTCATCTGCAAACTTGCTGAGGGTGCAATCCTTCCCCTCATCCAGGTCATTAATAAAGATGTTGAACAAAACCGGTCCCAGAACAGAACCTGGGGGCATTCCACTAGAAACCGACCGCCATCCTGACATCAAGCCGTTAATCACTACCCGCTGGGCCCGACCTTCCAGCCAGCTTTCTATCCATCTTACCGTCCATTTACCAATCCACATTACTGTAACTTGCTGGCAAGAATATGTTCCTTCATTGATCTTTGGTGGTGATTCTCACCGCGTATCCTAATTCAGAACAGTAAAAACCCTTAGAAGAAAGATTAAAAGATTAGAAAACATGCCTTATAGTCGAAGACTAAAAGAACTCGGTTAATATAGAAACAATGAGTAGTTGTTTAGTAGTAGAGTATTCATCTGATGCAGTGCGCCTTACCCATGAAAGCTCATGATACTATATATTTTTGTTAATAGCTTAGGTGCCACAGGACTAATTGTTTTTAAAGTTACAGACTAACATGGCTACCGCTCTGAGGCTACGGCTACACAGAGGGTTTTTTTCAGAAGAAGATATGCAAATCGTGCTCGTATTTGCATATCTTCTTCTAATTCTTTTTTTCTTTCACAAGACCCCTTATTCCTTGTTTACAAGGTCTTGGAAAGAGGTTTTTTCCCCGACATTTGGCCCCATCTACACAGGGCCAAATATAGGCAAAACCTCTTCCGCAAAAAGAATTGGAAGAAGATATGCAAATGCGAGCGGGATTTGCATATTTTCATCCCAAAAAATCCAGCAATGTAGCCATAGCCTGAGTTAGTGTATGTAGCTTAACAAACAGATGGTTAAAGGATAACTTGATTACAGCCTGTAAATACCTACATGGGCATCAAATATTTAAGAATGGGCTTTTCAACCTGGCAGAGAGAGGCATAGGAAGAGCCAGTGGCTGGCAATTGAAGCTAGTCCAATTCAACAGGAAATAAGGTGTAAATATTTAATAAGGGCAATTAACCATTGGAACAATTTACCCAGGGCCATGGTAGATACTCCATCTTTGATCATTTTTAAACCAGAATGGGATGATTTTTCTAAAAGATCTGCTCTAGGAATTATTTTCAGGCTATTGTATGGTCTCTGTTATACAGGTGGTCAGACTAGATGAGATGAAAATCCCTTCTGCCCTTGGATTCTGGGAAGCAATGAATTATGCCATTATAAATGAAAGGAGACTTGGGCCTTCATTTCGCTTCTGTAATAGTTTCTTCTCTCTCAGGTGTGTGTAATAGTCCTACTGAGCAAGGACTTGCTGTAGGTTTAAGCAGATATGTTTGTTTCTTTTTGGAAACAGATGCATCTCTGGCTAGTAACTTCATTATTGCAATGTCTTTTGAAGTGTTCTTTGGGGAAACAAACTCTGTTTTTGTGGTGTTTTGTTTAAAGCTGTGAATTTAGCCCTGTGATTTTTAAAGCATTTAAAGGCTCTCGGAGGAAAGTCACTACATAAGTGCAAAGTATAACTATGTTAGTTCTTTCGGTAATTGTAAGTTTTACTTTTCTGATGACTCCCTCTTCTTAAACAGTAGAGGTTAGATGTGATTTATAAATGAGCACCTTACTCTTTAAGGCACATGTCAATTCCTAGACACCTTAAGCATTGGCTGCATTTCTCCATTGCTTCTTGGCATTTGTACACCATATCTTTTCTACTGAATGATCAATAGAGCTGAATGAATAATTTATGTGAAGAAATTTGCTCGTGTTTCAGGGTCAGTTTGTAGTGTTGATGCACACAGCCAAAGAGGAGCGGAACAGGGAGTAAGACATGAACTTACTTGCCCCGGTTATTCCTCTGACCACTGTGGGCACTGAGGGGAAGAACAGGCTCTCTGGGAGCACAGCCTGGCACTGTACAGGTGAGACAGGATGGCTCATTGCTTGAAGAACAAATATAAGACTTTGGAGACCTGAATTTAATTATTTGCTCTGTCACAGACTTCCTGTGTGACCTTGGCCAAGTCACTTATGTCTCTGTGCCTCTATTCCCTAGTTGTATAATATAGGTGATAGCTCTGTTCTGCTCACAAAGGTATTGGGAGGTTATTCAGATACTACAGACTGGCCTTTCCTGGTCGGGCAACCTTGGGACCTCACTGGTCCCAGCTGATGGATTTTGCTGCACCAGGGAAGGTCATTTCTGGCTCCCCTGCCACTGGCCCCTTTTCCCCCACTCTACCACTCACCCCCACCTTGCTGGTGCCACCCGATTTCCTAGCTCCCCTAGGTAGGACTGCTGCCACGCACCAGGCTTCCTGGCCTCTCCTCGCACTTCCCCCTCCCCTCCGGGCAACCCCACTGCTGCATGCGAGTCTCCCATTCCCTGCGGGGCAGCCCTGTTACTGGCAGCCCTCTGAATTGCTAGCCCTCAGGGTTCCTTTCCTCTAGCCCTCCACTGGGACTCGCTGATCCTGGTACCTCCATGGTCCAGTTGGACCATGGATATTGCTGGACCAGAGAGTCCCAGTTTAGAGACGTGCGACCTGTACAGTAATAAGGGCCATATCAGTATCTAAGATAGTTAACTAGGTAGTTGAGGTGTGAGTAGAGGCTCTATGCTCCTCAGCCCAACAGAACCAGCACAAAGTAGGGGGGCGTGAAAGGAATAAATTTGTCAGGAGGGCAAAAGGTGAAGCAAGCTAAGGATTTTGACATAATTCCACTTATTTCCCTGGTCTTGTCAACTATGTCCTGACCTTCAATTTAGCTTTTGTTGTTCTTTTTTCCTTTTTCCAGAACCTTTATCAATTAAAACATGTAAATGTGAAATCGAGACTGTTTCATTGTGATTGTAGTTTAAAGTGTTGAAATCTCAGGTTTTTACTTTAAAGGAAACTAACTTGTGTTCCATAGTAGGGTATTGTATTGCCTGATGGGAAGTGTTATGGTTGAATATCCCAGTAAAAATACTACATGAATTTTTCTTAATTTAAATAGAGGTTAAAACAAAGTCATCACTTTTCCAGGAGAAAGGGAAGAGGTAATTCAAAGCCTTCCAAGGAATTATAGGGCCATTAGGTATCTAGAATTGAGCAAATATTATCTTTCTTAGTCTGGTGAATTTGTGTGGCAGCTGATTATTATCGCTTTTTATTAAGAGGTGTCCTTAAATATATATCTGATAAATAACCACAGTGTAATGTCAGCCTGTTTCAGTCAAATGAGCTTACATATGCAATGAGAAAGCTAGTCTTTCTTCCCTGGGAAATGCATATATTTTTGGAGACATCTTGTTTGCCAGGGAAGCAAATATACTTTTGTGCTTTTGCAGCTCTTTATTATCCTTCTACTGTTTACCCAGGGGACATTTTTTTAAATTCTCAGTGCTGTAATTCTCCCCCCCCCCCCCCCCATTTTATTAACCAAAAGAAAATTAGAAAAATTGATTGAATTGAAGGTTGAAGTTTGGGAGGAGGGAATGAAAAAAGCTGCCATTGCTAACACTTGACTATAACCACTCATGTGAGGTGACTTTTATTCAGCAGAGACTTGCTCAAGGAAAAAGTAAAACTGATAAATGCATAACTAAATCTAATATGTGCCTTTTAATTTTGCCACAATACAGAACAGTGAAAAAGTCATTTAGGAAATGCAGCAAAGGAAGTATCTGGCAGGCAGTCTTTCCCTTTTACCTACCTCCAGTCATTCTTTAGATATGTTTAGAAGTGCTGAATTTATTTCTTGTATTTTTTAAAAAGGTTGCATTGGGAAAAAAGGGAATTCCTTCATTTCCGGGTTTGGATTGTAAAGGGAAGAAAGGAAGGGCATGTTTCATCCTAGCTACACATGAGAACCAACACTGTTTGCTGTACCCAAGAGTTTTTCAATAGTGTATTGGCCGACAAATGCTTTGGGAGATATAGTTTTTATTGATCTTATTCATGGAACTCTGACAGTATGTTTCCTAGCTGCCAAAGGCTTAAATAAAAGTGGAGAGCCACCAAAAAGATACTTGAGATATCGTTTTAAGCATCCCTTCCCCCTTCACTCCAGTAGTTGAATTGTAAAGTTGGAGGAGGAAATGTGAAAAGCCTGACACACATGTTCTTATGCTGCAAGATTTTCTGTGGATATCTCTCTTGAATCACCTGGAAAAAAAAGCGAAACTTATTAACTCTATCAAACCCCCATGTATTGATCTGTGAGATAAGACACAGCCTGACAAATACCAAACATACCATTTTAAAAACAAATAATGTGAAATGTAAAAGCATGTTCAGATCAATTGCAAAAAAAAAAAATTACATTTGAACAACATGTCTATATATAAAACATGAATCACTTCACCCACTTATGCAGTGAAATATGGCAGATTTCTAATAGCATGCTGCAAAATTATGCAATAGTTTAAGACAGGTAGTGAAGATTTTCATATTCAATAGAAGCTGTGTGGAGGCTATGCGTAGGCAGAATACAATTGCAGTAATCTGGAATTTGGCTAAAATGCCTGAGTCTAACACCACATCTGACACACGTGGCATTCTTTAGCAACTGCAAAAATTCCAGGCCACTACTGTAAATGTCAGGCAAAAGAAAAGAGGAATCCCTCTAGCAATGCATAACCCTTACTTACCTTTTACCCTCTCCTTGTTTTGATACCAACGCAGCAGGAAAGATTGCCCCCTACAAATATCTGACACTGCCCTGCATGCTCCAGGCAGTGATTTCATTTTCATTGCACTGCACAATCAAAAGGCTCCAGATACGGTGTTAAAACAAAGTAAAAGATGAAAGAAATTCTCCATTTGTTTACTGCGTTCTCTGATCACTGGGCCTAGGTTTAATTTCCTAAGCCATGCTGACAAAGTCACGTACCTCCTCCAATTCAAAGTACTGTAGATTAGAAAGTAGAGAAAAATGCTGCTCTTGAGACAGCGAGATTAAAGAGGCTTTTGGTAATGTACATAGAGGCCATTGAACATTATTAATATCTGGCTCTGACCAAGTCTCTTCCTTTAAGATGAGGAGAGCAGTAAGGACTCAGACAAGTCTGATAGTGTCTGTGTAGGCAGGGAAAGGAATGGGGAATTGAAAATCGGATCCAGGAGAGAATTTTGAAAGTCTGTCTGTCTGCTGTGGAGGAATCCGCCTTAGGTTAAAGGATGACCATTAACATGGTGCTATTTGGATCAAATGTTTCCATTCATGTTACCGTTCATTGTTTTGGAATCTTACAATAAGACGTGTGTGTCGGAGGGGGGAGAGGTGGAAGGCATGCACTCTTTTTCAGATGTGTTACCATGACAACACTATTAGATACAATTACTGTAAAAAGAAGACAAGATAGCCATATCAACAGGGAACAGGTGGGGGTGTGAGAGAGTGAGTGTAGAGGTATGTTACACAACTCCATATACAGTCCCACATAACTGAATGTTTCTGTTCACATGACCCCAAGTGAAATAGTTAACTATGCCGATTTACTAATGTTTCATCATCGCTACAGCTAGTTGGGAAATCATGAGAGGCAAGGGGGAACATTTTGCGAACCAGACAAGTCAGTTTTGTTTCCTCATTCTTCTCCATAGGTATTTTTTGTGAACATAAACTATCGTGTATAGAAATTAGGTGGTATCCCTTTAAACAGTGTGTGAGCCTCTATGGGCATGTAGCATGCTCTGTTTTAGAAGCCACCAGAAACAGCATGGATGTAGCTAGGCTTGCTTTGTTTGTGTATGTTTACTAAACATCAGTAGTTGAAGCCCAACCCTGCCCCTGTGGTTTCTGCATATTGTTTTTGTTGGTAAAGACTACAAGCCGCCCCAGCTGGGGATGAGGATGGAATCCTATCTAGGAACAGAATGTGACTGCAGAGGTCCCGTGAACGTGACATTAAATAGCGGTTTTAAAACCTTCTGAGCTGAGCCCCCACTTTGTTACAATTTTTGGGGGTGCCCCCTACTCCCTAAATAGACGTGTGCAAAAGGGTGATTGATGAGCTACCTAGAAGCCTAATAGAGACCTTAACACAACTTCAATTAAATTACCTCCCTGTGTCAGCTTCAAACGCACCGTTCAGCCGGTTTGCCGCAAGGCAGAATCAGCCCATTGCAGAGCCAAGGTTTCCTCTGCAATGAGCTGATTCTGCCTTGCAGCAAACTGCACCACTTCGGCCGGACCAATACCTGCTCCTTCCTCCCAGCCAGGATTTCGGGGTTGAGGAAAGTGCATGCAATGGTCTCTAGAGGCAGAGCTAGCGCTCAGCATGGAGACTCATGGGAGTGGAAATTGACATGGCCTTGATGGGGAAGATCATCATAAGAACGGCCATACGAGGTCAGACCAAAGATCCATCTAGCCCAGTATCCCGGCCAATGCCAGGTGCCCCAGAGGGAGTGAATAGAACAGGCAATCAAGTGATCCCTCTCCTGTTACTCATTCCTAGCCTCTGACAAACAGAGACTTGGGACACCATCCCTACACATCCTTGACACTGACCTACAGGCTGGGGGCCCCACTGAGGTGATTTGGGGAGGGGAGGGGAAGCTGGCGTTCGCTCTGCTTTGAGACACCCAGCTGGTGGTCCCCTTTTGTCCCCCCAAACGTTCCTCTCTGCTCCCCTTTTGGGGGTGCACCCCACCACTTAAACCTCTGTACTGAAAGGAAACTGCAGCTGCTGAGAAGCTGCATAATTGGCTTGTTTAAAAATATGCTAGGGAAGGTTAAAAATATTTGTCTGGGGAAAATGGACACATTTGGATAGGTCACCTAACTCCTGCGCCTGCTCATCCTGTCTCCAACGTCCTGATCCTGGTGACAGAGCAAGCTGAAAAATAGGAAGGGGAGAGGGGAGGGGAAACTCTTGTGAAAACTTCTGTGGCGTTTATTAACCGGTTTTGAGATGTAGACAGACTTTGCCCCCCTTGACATTTGAAGAACCTCAGCCAGCCCGTCTCTGTGTCTGAGACCTGGCATTGTTTTATTTTACAGAAAGAGCTGCTGTGCCCAGAGTCTCTGATTTTTGCAAGGTATTTGAGCATGGGAGTCATACCATTGAAGTCATAGGGCTTTTATGCCCGCTGGGGCATTTATGTGCGCCCGCCGAAACATCTGGGCTGGCCCCACTCCCAGCGTGGGGCACATGCATGGTGCCGGCCCTGGGTGCGTGGTGCATGGGCGGCCCTTGCCCTAGGCGTGCGGCACATGCGTGGTGCCGGCCCCAGGCGCAGGGCACGTGGGCGGCCCCTGCCCTGGGCGCACAGCGCATGTGTGGCCCCACCCCTGGAAGCGTGGTGCATGAGCGGCCCTGCCCCCGAATGCCAGGCGCCTGAGCAGCCCCACTCCCGGGTGCCTGGCAGCCACAAAAGGTTGGGGACCACTGTCATAGGGCACTCCATGTGTGTTCACAGCCACCCAAGTGCTGAAGAGAGTTAATGAATTTATCTAGGTTGAGACCTCTAGGGAAAAAAAGGATTAATTAATCCAGCCCAATCCTTACAGGAATGTCCCGCTCCTTTTCCAGCCTCCGGTCCTCTTGTCATTTGCCTCAGACTGTGAATTGGCAGAGAATGCGCACTAGGGCAGTGTTTCTCAACCAGTGGTACAAGTACCCTTAGGGGTACTTGAGAGAAGTCCGGGAGGTACGTCAACACAACTGAAATAGGGAGAAAACTGAATTTTTGTTTTAAGTATTACAGCGCTTTATTATTTTTTTACTTTTTACACCCAAAAATTTCATCGCCCACCTATCTACGATAAAGTTGTTTAAACAAATATGTTGCAATGGTAGAAAAAAATTTTGTGTGTCTGAAAACTGTAGGTACTGGAGATACTTATAATTATTTTTTTAAAGGGGTACTTTAAGGTTGAGAAACACTGCACGAGGGGGACAGGCAGGGGTTAGCCAGACTCTCTAGAATGGAGCCTGTGCAGTGAAGTTTACCTTTCCTCTCCTCTCATGGCAAGTGTCTGGGTGCTTAGTATCAGGTGCTGCATTTTATATGGAGGTTTTTAAAGAGTTCAGTTTGCTGAAAGTCAGTCAGATTTAGGTATTTAAAGGACAGTCGGCCGACTAAAGGGTCCAGTGTTGTCTAGAAGGAAAGAAAGACCGTGCAGTAGTACGGGGTAGAATGAGGTGATGAGGTGTGGTTTCACCAATCACATACCAAAGCAGCCTCAAAATAGCCAAAAACTAGTTGGCTTCAAAGGCAGTCTTTTGCCATTTCAAAAAAAATTGCCTCGTTTAGCAAAGCCATACAATAGCCACAAATATGTGTGGGCTGCTTCCAGGTCTCCTGCCCCATTTTCTGCCTCTTTGCCTGACAACAACCCATGGCTGATGGGAAAACCCACTTTGCCATGGCCCCTGGGACTCTCTCTAGACTGGTGCATTCACCATGTTTACTGGGGGAGGTGGGTTTGGTCCTGTTGTAAATGCATCTCAGAGGCTGCTTGTTTGAAAGGCCACCATATGGCAGCAAAGAGACGACGACTGGGAAACAGTGGGGCTCAAAGTTAAATTGCCCAAATTTTGCCACAAGAAAGTTTTATTTGCTACTTAAATGTCCCCTCTTGCCAGTTTAAGGTTTGTTGGGATTTTCGGCTGAGGGTGGGGGTAGTGAGAGGGTCACAGAGGCGTTTCAGAAATAGTCCAATCAGTGAATTGCAGAGGTTGGCAACAGTGTTTTACTGTCCTGTTTCTTCACCCAGCTTTCTCTCAAGCCAAAGTATAATTCACATCCTTGTGCCCTTGCAGTGGGAAATACGTTGTGGAACGGTTGGCGTGAACACAGCAGTGCAAACCAATCTCTAATTATCTCTTCCTTTATGTTAACAAGATAAAAATCCTAGTGAGTGCATTAGGTGCCTTAGTTACCTAGCTACCTTGCTACCCAATGGCAGTGAGCTGAAGGTAGCACAATAATTTAGACAATGTGCTGATAACTTCTGCTGAGCATTGCTGGAATTTAGTTGTGTCCTTTCTGTTCATCTGCTCCTGGAACATCTGCTAAGAGGGAAGTTATCTCCTTGGGGCAATAGGCAGTCGCATGAGTCCTGTTTCCATTGTCACAGCCAGAGGGGTCAGCATACAACTACATCTGAAGTTCCTGAAATGTTGTGAGCTAAGTCATAGTTTGTTACCTCTGGGAATTACAGTGAGGGTAAGTCCAGTTATTTGCAAATGCTTTGTTTGGGGAAGGAGGACAGTGTTTTTGAGACTTGCTGTGGGACAGTGGATTGAATGCAAAGCTGCGGGACGGGACACCAGGATTCCTTCTAATTTCCTGTCACTGGCAATACATCTACATAGGGATAAAAGACCTGCAGCTGGCTCAGGTCAACTGACTGTGGAGATGGGGGCTAAACACTACTGAGTAGTATTCAGACAGGGGGTTCAGACCAAGTTCTGAGACTTTGGAATGGTGGAGCATCCCAGGGTTCCAGCCCTGACACCAGTGGTGGGCAGCTTGCGGCCCAGGGGTTGCATGTGTTGGGCCCATCAGGGTTCTATGTATGGCCTGTGAGGCATTTTGTTTACCATTGCCCATGCACAGGGTTGCCAGATGCTGCTGGTTTCCATCTATGCAGTGTTTTTTCCTTCCAGTATTACTACAGTGACTTGCACATAAAGCAAGGGCACAGTGAAATAAGGTGAGTGTTTATTGCACACTACGATGACTGTGAGAGCCGTGCGCTCCCTTTGCATCCAATCAAAGCTCTGCTACAGTTCAGTTTGCACATCCCATACATTCTAGGTATGCAAGCGCAGTTCATGGCCCATTGAGATGAAAGAACCACTTGTGTGGCTCACTCACTAGCCGAGGTTGCCTATTGCTGATCTACAATGTGATTTTTTTTTTCAGCTGTGGAACATAATCCCCACAAGTGAGTCAATTAAAAAACCAATAGCTGGCCTGGGTTATCCCTGTGTGGACATAACCTATGTAATCCTGCACAAGTTACTTATCTTCTCTGGTACTTCTGTTTCCCCATACATATTTAGCCCCATTTCATAGAGTGCTATGCAAGCCAGGGATAAAAAGCACAGTATGAGCTCCAGAAGTTCCTGGCTTCCAGTCTCACATGTTCAGTCTTCTACACAACACCTGTCTCTTACAGCTCCTTCTGTTTATACAGGAGCACTTCATTTTCACTCTACTTAGTGACTGTGCTAATCAAAACCTGTCCCCTAGTCAGTTATTTAAAAAAAAAAATAAGAATTGATAATGTTGAGACCTTACTAAGGAATATTAGTTCAGGTGCTGTTTGTTAGCAATTAATTATTACATTTGAAAACAGCACTAAGTACTACTGAATGTGTCCAGTGCATTCAAAATTAACTTGTACTGCTAATAAAGAGGAGCTATTGTTGAGAACTGAGCAAAGTGAGGTTCATCCGTTAGCTGTGTTACTAACGTAACCACTTTCTCCAATGGTAATTGATTAGAAATGCCAAGAAAGAAAACACAGTAGTAAAATATAATAGTGAATTGTACTTTCTATGAGCCAGAGATGAATAAAATGTAATTCTTGGTCTATTGTTTTTCCTATTGACATAATTTGTCTCAAGCAGATTATGTTTAAAACAATCTGTCCTACAGTTTAAGTATTTCTCTTGAAAAAATAGGAGGTAACATTTCTAATGGTGACTGAAAATCAGTTCACCTGGATTCTATTCCCAGCTCTGTTGATTACTTGTGATGGGCAAGGTGCAGCCAGATTTTCAAAAGTGGCTGCTTATTTCTGCTCCTTCAGTATTTGAATGAGTGCAAAACTTTCAGGGATACTGAGCAAATGCATTTCCCACTGACATCACTCTCAGATCAGATGGTGGCTCTCCAAATCAGTGATCCTTTTTAAAGTTTGCCTTAAATTTTGCATAACTTAGTTTATCCATCTGTAAAATGAGAGTTGTATTCACCTAAATGTACAGGGCTGTTGAGTCTTGATTTGATGATTGTAGAGTACTTTATGCACATACGGCTCCTGTCATCAGATGATCTCACAGTGTTATAAATTAAATCTCATTCTAAGCTGCATTCAAAGTAAACATGTCTGAGGTCTCTCTTTTTTGAGCATTTTTGGAAAACTGACTTAGTTTTGATTGGCTCTAATAATCCATATAACATAATAAATGGCTCTAAACTGGGGATTATGAAATGCTGTCCTGAGACATACCTTTTTTCCCCTTTATCTAGGCCCTTTACTTGATAGCTGTCTAAAGGAAGGCCGGGCTTTGTCTGTGTTCATTGTTGACGGGTAATGTTCCAACTTGGGAAAAAATCCTCCACATTTATTTTTCTTTTTAAAGAATTTATTTCAATACAACTAAAGGAAAAGCAAGGTAGCTGAAGGCAGTGGAAATACACAAGCATCTGTTGAATTCATAAAAACTATAGATCAGCATAATGAAAACTAACATGATGTGAAGGGACACAGCTGAACGATGCAAAACAAGATATAGATCTCTAGTCTTCCTCTAATTCAATTTCTTTTTATCAGTTAATTGTGTTTCACAGTGGGAATATTGGAACAAAGGGAAAATGACACGAAAATAAGTATGCTGTAGCAAACTATTTGTAAATACATACAAGCTAAACATGATGAACACTTATGTTTACCATGCCATTGCAAACCTGTGTATTTAAAGAGAGATCAGATCATACATAGTATCATTAAATTTACCAAAGACGCTTTCATCTGGAAAGTTACTCTTCTAGATCAGCAAATTGATTTAAAACAAGAATTTAAATTTTCATTGTTAAGACTCTTGTTGTTGTTGTTATTTTTGCAGCAGGGATCTTTTGACCAACTGACCCATTGTCATTTCAGTGTCTTACTCAGGGACGCCATGAAGTAACATAGTCAGTTTTGTCATTTCCCAGGGTAATGTGAGCACCAGGAGTGTGATTTCTACAGCACACTAACATCTGGCATAGGTGTGCAATGAAGGTATTTGTTTCATATAGCATTTTAGTGCTATTTTAAAAATAATAGACACCACCATAAAACATCCTACTGGCTATCCTAATCTAGACAAGTCCAAAAAGAGATAGATACTTATCTATACAGCAGTTTTCAGTATTTCAGAAGATACTTAAATTGGCTTCAGAATCACCTCCTCAACGAACGTTCTCTCGGAAGTTTACTGATCACTCAACAGTAGACAGACACCACAGTATGGTCAAAATAGCTTGTCTTGGCATATTGTAGCCTCTCCTTTTGCAGTGTCTTGCTATTGAACTGCATAGGGAAGTCAGCATCTTAAGAGTAACCTAATGGATTTTGAGAGATGAATTAAAGTTATAATAAGACTGGGACTTTTCCCAACTCCTTAGGCATATTTCCTTAGCTGTAGCCCTTATGTCTCACCATAGAACAACTCTTACTGCCTGATTTCACTTTTCTCGGCAGGTTTAAATGAAGAGTAACTCTATGGAAGATAATAGGATTACTTTAGTATAAAACCCCAAATTTTAGAACTAAAATGACATGGGTTTTCTCTCCAATCATCAGGCAATGCCAAAAGGAGAAGTTGCATGCAGAAGCTTAATTCTAGCCCTTTTTTTTTTCTTTTGTGTTTATAATAGTCTTTAATTGCATGGCAAAAAATCTGCAGAGAATGGTACATGAGCTTCAATGAAGCATATTTTGCAAGTTGCACCTCCCATTGGCCCAGCAATTAGTCTGAAGTCCTGACAGATATGGTATAAAAATTGTCGTACAACTCTGTCTTGATGTTAAATGGTCCCTATTTTTCTGGATAAAATGGAGAAGAAAGTCTTGACCAGTCACGTACTAATCAGACATTAGAAGAAATCAACAATCCCTCCATTAGCTAATTGAAAAGTGAAACTCAGAGGGCGGCTAATGGAATGAACTACTCTCCAAATTCATAACGAATATTTTTCTTGAGAACATGTGAAGAATGTTATTGTGGCAATACACTTACCAAATACCCTTTCCTCTTCTTTCCCTTTCTATGTATATTTCTGTAGCGCCCCCTCTCCACCTGGTTACCTTCTTTTAAAGCCAATCTCCTTTCAGGTTCGGATGGATAGGTCTGGGTTCTTCTGGTTCCCGCCACCTACTCAATTTTATTCTTTCTGATTTATGTACTTGGCGGTGCCTCCACCCCCCTCACTCCTTCCTAGCAGGGTCACCAGGGCAGCTTGGGAGGAAAATTCTAGCCCAGGATAATCCCCACGTATTTGCCAGATAGTTGGAGACTCCCAGAAAATAACACAAACACATACACTATAATAAACACAATTATATTAAACAAGAGACAATTATAACAGAATAGGGTAAAACACTATTTTTAGGGTCACCGGTGCCCTGCAACTGTGAGGTTAGTGTCCCGTTGGTACGCGTACTTTGTTGGGGCCCTTGATGACTGTTGACCGCACAATCCTTCTCTGCAGTGGTTTAGCAGTGGAGCTGACTAGGTCCAGTACAGCCCAAAGGACTCACAAATGGGAGAAGGCAGTAAATCCCTCCACAGTTTAATATGCTGCAGGTAATAAAATCCCCAAACAAATTCCCTGCCTGACTAACTAAAAATTGGTGCACTCACACACTCCATGAATGAGCCTCAGGTTGAGAGATGACTCAGTCTCTGCAAAGGGCTGCTCTCTTCTCACAGGGGTCCTCTTTAAGCAGGAACCAGGCTGCTTCGGTCCCAGAATTTCCCCTCACCGTGAAGGGGTGCAGGGCTCAAGATGCAGACCACACAACTGCACCAAAATTCAAAACTACAGCCTCCCAGCCCAGCATTCAGACCCACACAGCAGGCAGCAGCCCTGAACTTGCTGCTAGAGCTGAGCTGACCATGCAGTGACTCCTCTCACCCAGGGAGCCGGAGCCGGAGCCTACTCAGCCTGGCTGGGGAAGCCTCCCAGCAAACTCCACAACTGGGAATCAACAGTGGAGACATAAACCCAGCTGAGGGATCCTGCCTTCAGGTCCCTAGAGGCTAGTTCCCAGGGGGAACCCTGCATGCAGGCCTGGGGCTTACTAGCTCCCACACAGTCTTCCCCTTTCCCTGGCTGGCTCCAGACTCCCCTCAACCATGGTCTCTCCTTCCCCCTGGGAGGGGCATCTCACTCCCCATGGGTTGCCTGGCAGACTCTGGCCCTGGTAGGGAGGAGGAGCCAAGGCAAACTCAGAGTGCCTCTCCCTGAGCTGCCAGCAGACAAAGCCCCGGGAATCCAAGCAATCTCCTTGGGGGTTACATTTCCTTTTCTGAAACCTTTGATGTATCCTTTCAGATGATAGGTGTAAGGTAGCAATATACTTGAAGCCGTAAAAGAAATCCTCAGTTTCAGGTTTGTGACCCATGTTAAATGCTGTATGGCAAACAAGTTTTGGTCTGTTAATTTTCAAATACAGGTTTTAATATTTTCTTTTTAGAAAGCTTCAGTGTGGATAATTTTTGGATCTTCTCAGCTAGTCATTTCTTGATATTAATTTTTGGAGCTTTTCAGCTAGTCTCTTTAGCTTGTGTTGGTGCCAAAACATCAAAATTTGAGAGATTATTTGTCCTGCACGATTAGGGGTATGGAACAGCTTTCATTTAGCTAGGATAAAGACAACGAAGGAGGGATATGATAGAAGTTTATAAAATCATGACTTACAGAGAAAGTAAATAAGGAAGTGCTGTTTATTCCTTCTCATAACACAAGAACTAGGAGTCATCAAATGAAATTGATAGGCAGTAGGTTTAAAACAAATAAAAGGAAGTATTTTTTCACACAACACACAGCCAATCTGTGAAATTTTTTGCCAAAGCATGTTGTGAAGTCCAAAACCCATAACAGGGTTCAAAAAAGAACTCGATAATTTCATGGAGAAGACGTCCATCAATGGCTATTAGCCAGGTTCAGCAAAGATGGTATCTCTATCCTCTGTTTGTCAGAAGCTGGAAATGGGTGACAGGAGATGGATCATTTGATGATAACCTGTTCTGTGCATTGCCTCTGGAGCACCTGGCATTGACTGCTCTCAGAAGACAGGATATTGGACTAGTTAAACCTTTGCTCTGTCACAGTAGGGTCTTTACTATTTTTTTAGATCTGCATTGTCCTCTGAGTCTTCTGCTGAAACACTGTGGATCAGCTTTTGATCAGGAACTGGAGGAATAAACAACCAGCTATGGACATGCAAAGAGCTTTGGTGATGGGAAGAAGATTTAGGGATGCTGTAGTTGGCTGATGCTTAGCTTGGACTTCGCCATTGTCTTTTCAGTTTTTTGTTCCTGAGTCCCCTAAGGGAGCCTCCACTCCTGGAAACCAGCAGCCCCATGGGGTTGGAGCAGCGCTCTGTCTGCGGCAGGCCATGGCAGAAGGCTGCCCCGGTTAATGGTTAACTATTAGCCAGTAAGCATCACTTGATAAGGGTGATACTTTATGGGTAATCGGTTACCCGTTCACATCCCTAATGTGGGTCTGGGAAACACCCTCTTTAGTACCACAGAAAGTTATGCTTCTCTGTGTGCTTTTCAAGTCTCCATGGAACTGGTTTTTGACATCTAAGTTTGGCCTGCATCTTGCTGTCATTTCAGAGCCTTTACACTTCAGCATGCATTTAACGTGTTGACACCCTCTTTTAAGGAAACTTAAATGTTTAGACCGGGGTGGGCAATATGGCCCATGGGTGCAGCAGGATCCTCAGCCCGGCTCCCTGCCTGCAGTGTTCAGAGCAGCTTTCTGAATGCTGCAAGGTCAGGGGGTGGGGACAAAGACTTTGTATGCTGCCCCTGCCCCGAGCATAATCTTGAAGCTCCCAATGACCAGTTTCCAGCCAATGGGAGCTGCCTATTTGCAGGACAGGCAGCATACAAAATACCTCTTCCCATAGGCTCGCAGCATTCAGAGCAGCACACATGGTCCCCTCCTGGCTGAGGAACCTGTTGGCAGGGCTGCTGGCCGGGAATGGCCCAGGTAAGCACCTCCTGGCCAAAACCTGTCTCTGGCCCCCAGCCCATTCTTCCTCCAACTCTCTGCCCCACCTCCTACACCCTTACCCCAGGCAACCCAGCCCTGTGCACGTGCATCCATACACCTCCCTGCCCTGATCTGTTACATTTATGATATTGCAGAGACTTTGGACTCTAGGTGCTAGCGATGGGTGTCCAAGGAATTCTTACATAGAACGTCTTCTGGCTCACGAAAGCTCATCACCTAATAAACCATCTTGTTAGTCTTTAAAGTGCGACATAGTCCTGTCTTTTGTTTCAGCAAGAGCAGACTTACATAGAACTTGTTTGTTTACTAGCAGTTTGCATGGGTTTGTACCCTAAGGTCTGATTTTGAGTTTTGGATTAAAATCAAGCCCCCAAAACTCCAAAATTGAATCTCTGTTGAGACCATTGAGTTTCATGTATTTTGTGGCTTCCTTGATACAGCAGTGGCCTGCAACTTAGGAGACCCGGATTTTATTGCTGACACCGCTGCTGGCCTGCTGCATGACTTCCTCTCTCGGTACCTCTTCCCCATCTGTTTAACAGGGAAGCTCACACTTTCCTCTTCTGAATAGTGCTTTGGGATCTATGAATGAAGAGTGCAAAGAGTTAAATGTTTTAAATGTTACTGTGGTTTTGGCATCAGAACCAGAAGTCAGCCAAAGGTCTTTCAAAGCAAAGTGCATTTTTGAAAGGCCACCAACTGTAGTGACCTCTTGCTAGGGTTTGTAGCAAACCCAGAAATCTGCTGGTGGTGAGGGAGCAGATGAGATGGAGGAGAGGGACAGGAGCAAATTGGAGCAAAGCCCGGCTAGTGTGCTTGAAAACGTTTTGTCCACCTCCACAGTGACTAGCTCTTTGCAGAAGCTTTTGTTTAGGATAGTATCAAAAAAGATTGTTGTACATAAAAATGTTTATGAGCATCCAATGTGAGCGTTTTAATACCACATGCTAAGTAGCACAATCATATTCATTCCAAATGGTTCTTTCTCTCTCAAACTCTTCCTACAGCTGCCTCAGAAGGGTCACCCTCTCCTTTCATCCACCTTCCTGAGTATTTTGTGCAGGGAGTTTGTAAATAGCTTTAAAGAGAACAGCACAAACTACAACCATGGAACTGTTTAGGCAACTGTGACAGATGGTGCAGGTGTAATTAAAGTGAAAATAATCAGTTAAACAGAAGTTGGGAAATATTGTATGTCTCTTAACGCCTGCTTTTGAGCAGGACCTAGGACTTAAATATAGAGCAGGCCCAAAATGCAGAGTTTTCCAGCCTAAAATTCAGCTATGTGGTTTAGAATAATTTTAGTCTCCACATAATTTTTCTTCTTGCCAAGATATAGTGCTTAAAGAGAAATGTTGGGCAAGCCCAGTTCAAATCCCATCCTATTGTGTTGTTTTCTGGAGAATACACTTTAGAATACAAAAGGTGGGCCTGATTCTCTATCTGCATCCTTTGTTAGATCATGTCTACCTAAGGGGACTCTGCCGGCACAGCTTTTTGGGTCAGGTGTGAGGTGGTTTGCCAGCAAAAGTAGCTGTGCTGGCAAAAATGTGCTGTTACCACTTTGTTTCACTCACAGGGGAGGGAATCAGCAATGTCAGGAAAAGCACGACCAACTACATTAGAAAAGCTTTGCTGGTGTAGTTTACTAGTAGTGCTTTACCCATGAGTGGCTGGTGAAGACTCACCTGGGGAAGGCAAGACCAAGCCTCTCCCCTTCTGCATGAAGCCAAACCTTTTCCCCTAAGAACATGCCCCTTCAACAACTTCCCCCTCAGTCAAGCTCTACCCCAGATGTCAAGAAAATCCTTCCTGGCCACCTGGAAGGCTGAGGCTGTCGGGCTGTGGCCCCAGTCCTCCGCGATGGTCAGGCAGTGTAGGCAGTTTTGGGAAGGCAATGCCTTCCCTTGCCTCTCTTACCTGCCTCCCAGGACTATACCGCTGCTCAGGTAGACATGGTTTCAGTCATTTACATCCTAGCAGCATGTTACCATCTTGATGAGGCAGCCTCTTCCCGCCACTGTGTGTTCTTTTTGTACAGATGTAAAGCACCGTGGGTGGGGAAAGATATAGAATCATAGAGCTGGAAGAGACCTCAGGAGGTCATCAAGTCCAGCCCCCTGCCCAAAGCAGGACCAATCCCAACTAAATCAACCCAGCCAGGGCTTTGTCAAGCTGATGTAGCAGAAATTAGATCCCATTTTTATAAATAGGCCCTTGCAAATTCATCATTAAGGCCCACCAGAATCATGAGATTTGCTTAAAAATAATAGTGGGATTAAACAGGTTGTTCCCTCTCGCCTTATCCCCTCCCACTGTTTGTTACTCTTGTTGGATCATGCCTAAAGTCAGGGCTTGATTTTGGAAATGCCTGTGCATGCAAATAGCCAACACCCCAGAAGCAGCACAAAAGGGAGTTGTGAGAAAGGATCTTTCCCACTTAATATCTTGCCTGACCACTCTTCTTGCTTTATTTAGATGGCAGAGTTTCTTCACTGCCTGCTACAGGCTCTCCCCCATGGCTTTTCCCCACCCTCTCATGTCCTCTTCTTTTACAGCCTCTTTCTTGCTGAACTCCCTGATGATTGTTAATCAGAAATATGCATGGCAGACAGAGAGCTTGTTCTGTTTAGCGACTGTTGCTAGGGGAGGATGTGGCATCCAGTGCCACTGTGGAGGGTCAATTAGATAAGAGCCCTAAAGATAATTTCTATAAATATTGGGTTTGGTAGTTGGGGGAGGATTGTAGAAATTACTGTGCTGCTTCTAATCTGGTTGATTTTTTTCCCCCTTTTAAACCTTGCTTCAGAAGATGCCCAGTTGCAACAGGGCAGATGTTAGCATTTTCAGGTATGAAAGACGTGCTTAATCTCTATGGAGACATATATTTCACAATGATAAGTGCTGCAGCAATCAATTTTACTCTACCCTTATTGATCATGCCTGTTTCAGTGAGACAAAGCAAAATGACCCTAATTAAGAGGATCTACCGTCTTCCTTCAACAATCCTGTCTAGCATGATGATTTCAGTTCTCATATTTGTGCTCTTGGTGGAAAATATCTCCACAGGAACCAGAATTAAATAGAAATCAGAAGTTTTACACCCTCTGCATTCTGTTTGAGGGAACCAAATACTATGTTATTTTAATAAGCACTTTCCAGTTAAACACAAATAAATTGCATTAATAGTGCTCAGAAATTATAAAATCAATAACTTGAACAGCCAGATATTTAACATTTTTTAGTCACAAATCTATAGGACTTTTGCTTTGGGAGAATTGAGTGTAAATAAAAAACAAAGCACAATTTTTTCTTTACCATTTTGATTCATTGAGGGGAGCACTCTCTGTGCGACGTGGGTCCTGCCCCAAATACTATCAATCTGCTTCTTTTAAAAAATAATGTGATTAGATTAGATCAGTTTGTGGTGTTCTGAACGAAACTCAACGACTCTGAATTGTTAAATTTGTCAAATTACTGTAAAATGGACAATTGCTGCATGTTGCGTATTTGTCTCCCTTTCATATGGAGCTTCTTAGTGTAAATAAAACTTCACACTGAACATTCCAAGACAGTTAAGTGCTTAATCTGAGGTGTAGAAAGAATCCACCGAACTGTGGTAAAAATAATATAACTAACCTGTGTAACTGTGTAATACTGATTATGCTGCATGGATTTGGGTCAAATTCATCAATGGTTTACACTGTCTAGTGCTTTTCGTCACACAGCGCACAGTCCTGTGGAACTCCTTGCTAGAGGAAATTGTGAATAACAAGACTTTAACAGGGTTCATAAAAGAACTAGATAAATTCATGGAGGGGAGGTCCATCAATGGTTTTTAGTCAGAACGGGCAGGAATTGTTCTCAGTTTCTGGCAAACAGAGGCTAGGAATGGGTGACGTAGGTGGGGGGATCACCCATTGGGGGGAGGGATAGCTCAGTGGTTTGAGCATTGGCCTGCTAAACCCAGGGTTGTGAGTTTAATCCTTGTGGAGGCCATTTGGGGCAAAAATTTGTCAGGGATGGTACTTGGTCCTGCTCTGAAGGCAGGGGACTGGACTTGATGAGCTTTAAAGGTCCCTTCCAGTCCTAGGAGATAGGCAATCTCCATTAATTTATTTAATTTTATCACTTGGTGATTCCCTGTTCTGTTCATTCCCCCTGGGGCACCTGGCATTGTCCACTGTTGGAAGACAGGATACTTGGCTAGATAAACCTTTAGTCTGATAGTCCAAGTAATAAGTAATAGCAGAATCTGCCTGGATAGCAGGAATAGACCTGCATTTTTTCATGCTGCTAAAGCACAGGCTTTTTTGAGCTAGTGTTGACAATACTGTATTTGCATAGCACTAGCACAGTTAGGATTGAGCATTCATCCAGTAGAAGATTGTAATGCACCTACACTACCTAATTCATTAGAATAAATGTCAGGTAAACTGTGCAATGCATTACCTCAGGGGAGAGCTTGAAAATTCTTCACTCACTGCTGCCCTCTACTGCAGAGGTGGCTATATGTCAGTGCTGTTCTACAGGTTGGATCTCTCTAGCCTGGCACCCTTGGGCCACGACTGGTCCCAAACAAGGGAATTTGCTGGCCCAGGGGAAGTCCCCTGCTACTGTCCCTCTAGTCTGCCTCCTGACCTTGCTGCCAGCCCTAGCTGCTCCCCACTGCCGGGCTGCTGCTGCCCCAGCTGTGCTCCTACCCCTGTCCCAGCACTGCATGGCTCTGAGCTGCCAGCCCTCTTGCCACTGGGGCTGCCAGCCAGGACTCCCTTGTCCAGGGTCATGTGCTGCCCATGGATGTTGCTAGACAAGAGAGTCCTGGTTTTTGGAGGTCCAACCTGTATGTCATAAAAGTCCTAATCCTGAGTTTTGCTTCAACTTTTGATAGGCTTTGCAGGTACTGCTCAGGGTCAGTCTCATAGAAGCACCTCCTCCCCACTTTGTTTAATGGCACCAAACTTTGCAGAAGTAATTCCTTTTATGTAAAATATGTGTATAGCGCCTTAAAGCATCCAGAGAAAAATAGAATCTTGGCACATTACTGTAAAACAAAGGAAACCACTTGCTTCTCATGTCTTTTAATTCTCTACCTTTTGTGTCACTAATATCTCTGCCTTTGGAAACTTTAGTAATTGGAATGAGTTAATGTAATGTATCCATTCAAACAAAGCCATAATTTCAGAATGTTTTTACTTCAACAAATACGGAGGTTTTCTTTGAGCAAAAATAAACTTATATAAGCACTGTTTTTTATTTACACGGTTTGCTAAAATAAGCAATTTATATCTATTGACTTTTTTTCCTTCCTCCTCTTCAGGACACAGAATTGATTTCATTTGACTGCTTTAGACATTTTTTGCCCCTATAAGGAAGTCCAACATTTTGCAGCAGCATGCTTTGTTTTAGTTCCCGGCTGGGTCTCTGGGTGAAGTTTGGTATCCTTTAGATACTGGCTAAGAATTCAGTGTACCAGTTTGTTTGTTTGTTTGTAGGAAAACAAAGTTATTGCTGGACATCTGCTGCTTATGGTAGCTCCTGCTGCACTGAAAAGTCTGAGTTAGTAATAAATATGCTTTGACCTAACTGACTTTGAGAGATGGGAATAATTTGGTCGTCTTGTGGGACATAACTCTGCTTCTCTGTGTGGGGACAGGTTCAGTCTCAGGCTGGAAAGGCAGAACATGTTGTCAGGGCAATATAAGGCAAGGAAGGATATCAAAGTGTGGCTCTCTTAATTCTTCACCTTTATGGAGACACTTGCTCCACATAATTGGTTGTTGCAACTCATTTCATTATGTTCTGTCCCTATCTGGTGCAATTCAGAGTGAGGGTCTGGTCACCAACAGGCCCTACAATGAATCCCATTCAATTGGCCTTGGGAAGAAGGCAGGGCACCAGAATGCAGACCTTCCTGAATTGCATGAATGGGAGGGAAAGAGGAGGCTCTTCAAGGCTCTGCCGGTGAACAGAGCAATGACTTGAGAGAAGTGTATGGTGCTTTGCTCCCCTCTCTTCCTTTCCCATTTATCATTAGAATAGTGTTAAACCAAACAAAAAAAGCCATGACCCATACATGGAAATATTAGAGAATGTGCTTTACCTCTCAAGACATAGTTGAATATTCTGTACAAATATTGATGCGCACATAATTTTCCATCTGGCGTTTTTCTGTTTGAAAGTTTGTCCACCATAATAGGACTTAAATGGCTTTTGAAAAGCCAGTTGTATCCTACTGTGGGTTTGGGGGGATTTTTTTGGTTCAAGTAACTTTAAAATCCTCCAGACAAAAAGGCATCCTGTGGAAATCCACTTAATTGTAATAGTAATCTATTCTGCATACAGCCTGATGAGACAAGTTGAGAGTTCTAGTGTGTTTTGAACAGAGAATGTGTATTTATTAATAAAATGACCTAATATGGGATGTTGTCAACTACCAATTTTCTCAACATCATCTGAAGAAGTGGGTTTTGCCCACAAAAGCTCATGATGATATATAGAGATAGATAGATACAGATATTTGTTGATCTCTAAAGTGCCACAGGACTACTGTTTTTTAAAGTTGTTTTTAAATACCAATTTAGTTCATTGCATTCTGTGTGCCTAAATTTCTACTGTAGTTTGTTGGGTGTGATATTCTTGATTTCCTCCTCCTAATGCTGGTGTATTTCTGTACACAATGGACAATCTGTCAAAGCCATTTCTAATGCCATCCTTCTAATACCTCGGCGTAGTATCCAGCTGCTGCATTTCAGTATTAGATGAAGTGGTTCTTGTATTTATGATGTTTGCAAAGGCATTGGTCTGAAAAGTGTTCCTCTGCTGTAAGATGTTTTTATTACTGTTGCTATTTTAATAGTAATTACTGAACACTCAAGTGGGCAAAGGAGTGAGTGCTTGATGTATACTAACTAATTAATATCAGTGTAGGCTTCACTTTACCGTTGTCAGGTAAGTGAGTAGCATCTGTTTTATGAGTAGAAGAAGCAGACAGTTGAAAATAATTAGCTTGGAGACAGTGGAGGTGAGGTTTAGAACTCAAGATTTCAGGCTTAGTGTGCTCTTATCTATCTGCACTCTTGGACTACTTATTTTGGGGAGGCTCCCTTTTAAATACGTGGAATAGTTTGAGTGCTAATACTGTAATTGTAAAAGGCAGCCATTTCAATGTAGTCAGCAACATTTGCTTGGTTTAAAAACAGGCAATAGGGTTAAAAGAGAAACCCCCCTTATGCCGTTATATGGTAACAGTTCAGAGAAAGGTGCCTCTTTTCTGTGTTGGTGGTGTAAAAATAAAATTTTTAGGGAGTGAAATTGTAAGTAATTTGGAAGTTTATGAAAAGAATTTGTTTAGATTGTAATTGCATGCTCCATACTGAAACAAATGATTGAGTGGCAAGAATGTCATTCTTTTTAAGTTGGTGACCTGGATATCTTTAATACGACTTACCCTGTCTGTGGTTACAAATTAATATAGGCCATGTCATCTGGAACGTAAAGTATTGTATGGCATAGGCATTTAAATAACTTACATTACACTACAAATGAGTCTGATGTGTATTCTCTCTCTAGCCATTAGAACTCAGGTTATTTTTGATGAATCAACACTTGATGCTTCTGACTCTGCCACGTAATTTATATGTTCAGTTGACAATTGACATAACATAGCCAGCTGATGGTCATGTTGTGTTTTAGCTCTTGCATGTAAATCATTTCTGACTCAACTAGTTTGGTGCAATACATAATGACTTTTAAATAGGCTAAAGAATGTTGTGATGGCTACTAGTGATTTGGCAGCGAATCAGAAAAATGTGGTGATGAACTGAAAAATTCTTGTAAAAGTTATAGTTTGATCATTTGAGTTGCGTTGACCTTCGGCCACCCAAAAGTGTAAGTGGCCATGTCACTTTACTAGTGTGTTGGTTTATGTGGAATGAAGACTTCATCCACTGTGCAAAACAAGGAAATGAACTGTATGCAGGGACTGAATTCTAGTGTTGGGAAAGAAGTGGGAGAAGGGGGACAGAATGTAGGAAGTGGTATGTTAGGTTGGACCTGAGAGCCATGTAACTCTATCCTGTCTTTGGCTGTAGAAAGCACCAGATGTTAAAAAGGGCAGTGAATGAAACCAGTCCGATCTGTTCTTGAATCCTTGAGTTTCTGGCTTTGGTGACATCCCATGGCAAAGAGTTCCACTGTGTTACATACTGTATAGCTCTATCAGCTTTGAATCTGCTTATTTCCCTTTCATTGAATGTCCCCATGGTGTGTTTTGAGACAGGAAGAAGACAAGCTCTCAGTGTCTGTCAAGGGCGGCCCTAGACTAGCTGCCAGCAACTGGCGCCGTAGGTGAACCATGCAATCGGCACCCCCACCTCCAAACCCCTCAATGATATTATGCCACCGTTTGGCGCCCCATTTAACATGGCACCCTAGGCAACCGCCTAGTTCGCCTATATGGATGGGCCACCCCTGGTGTCTGTAAGGCAAACACTCTCAATCTTTACAATCACTTCTTGTCTTAAAGACTGTTCCATGTCCCCAATCATTCTTATCGTGCTTCTCTGCAATCCGTTAAGTTCTGCAATAGCCTTCTTGAGGTGGGGTGGCACAGTATTTGAGATGTGGGAGCAGCACTGACTTCTAGAACCCTTTGCTCTGCCAAGATGGGATGCGAGAGAGATGGGTGAGAACTAGGGTTGCCAGGTGTCCGGTATCGTACCGGACAGTCCGATATTTACGCGCTCTGTCCGGTAAAAAAATCAGAAAATACCAGACATGTGCAATTTTCTGATATTTCTGGCTGCGCACCGGATGGAAGTCTGACGTGGACAGGGGAGCGGCTGGGAGTCCCAGCTCGGAGGTGGGGCCGCAGTTGCCGCCGGGAGCCCTCAGTCGGTTGAGTGTGAGGAAGGGAAGCCTCCTCCTCACTCGTGTGTGGCCAGGAGCCTGTGCGAGACAAGCAGCAAGTGCCTAGGTCAGTCCCGATCCCCGCTGGCCAATTTGCTCCCCCTCCCCAGCTGGCCAGTTCTCCCCCACTTCCCCTCCTGATCTTCTCAGGCCAGCCCCCCTGCACTGCCCCCCAGCTCTGCTTCCGCCAACCCGTTCCTCTTCCTTGTCTCCCTCGGCCAGCACCACTGCACCTCTCCCCGACCCTGCCAGCTCTGCTTCCTGCCCCCCCTTCCTCCTGGCCCCCCCTTCCTCCAGGTCAGGGCCGCTGCTGCCACTCCTGCCGCCTGCCAGCTGTGCTTCCCGCTCCCCCTTCCTCCCCCCACTGCACCCGCCCCCCGCCAGCTCTGCTTCCCGCACACCCTTCTTCCCAGCCACCCTCGTGGCTCCCGATTTCCCCCCCAGCAGTGCTTCCCGCCCCCCCTACTCCTGGCCAGCCCCGCCCCCTTCCGGCCAGTCCCCTTACCCCAATATCCCGTGGCCAGCTCCGTTCCGCCCGACACCCCCCCCCCCACGACCAGCCCTGCTTCCCGTTGGCCCCCCCATCTCCCCCGGCCAGCCCCATTGCTGCCCCCTCCCCGTTAGCTGTTTCCTGCCCCCCCCCCCCCCTCCCATGAAGCATGTTCGGGGTTTTTTTTTTTTTTGTAATGATTATCTGGTAACTGCTAGCAGTGATCCAGGTTCTCTGAGGTTTTTTTTGCTCAACAACTTTGGTTCTCCCCCCCCCCCTTTTTTTTCCTTCAACAAAATTTTTCCCGGTGTGTTTTTTTTGGGGGGGGGGAGGGGGTTCGGAATTTTTCTTTCAGCCTTCTGGCAACCCTAGTGAGAACTGGACAATAGAAGTGCATTTGCTAGTCATGAATCCACACCTTTGCCCTCAAACCTGGCTGCCATGGAATAATGCTTCTAGATTTTTTTTTTTTTTTTAAATTGGCCTTGAAATAAAGTGTTAAGCAGAACTCAGAAAAAAACAACAGAACAGAAGAAGGCAGGTGGGTGGAATGGCTTCAGGTTTGGAAGCCTTTATAGGTAGGAAGGGTAGGTGATGCTAGTCTCCAACCTAGGCCCATGGAGTTGCTGAGTAAAAGCCTTATCTTCTGTAGGACCACAGTGCAAGGTCAGATGACAGAACTGCAGTGGACACTGCCATTAAAGGCTGCATTCACCGATTCAGATGAGTCAGGTGACAAACAGAAGGCACCAGGCATAAAATTTCCTGTTCCTGTCCTCCTGCTTGTCTGAGCAAGATAGGCCTGCTGCTGGTCAGGCCTCTGAGACCAAATTCCGGGTTGTTCCTTACCCTTATTCCAGTGACTTCAGGATGGAAGGCACTTACCTGGCTTTGCCCTCTCCTCCTCCCCTACCCTCCCCCCAGCCATCCCATGTGTTGCTCCTGTTGACCACCTATTTCCTATTGCTCCCATTGGCTGAAACTCTGGCTAGTGGGAGAAGCAGGGAAAATCTTCAGGCAGCGCATCTGTGTACTAGTTCTCCCAACTGGGGGAGAGGGGAGTGGCAGTGCGTGGAGCCACTTGCTCCCCCCACAAGCCTGATCCCATGGCAAAGCTTGGGCTTCCTCCTCCCCCTTCCACCAGTGGGAAGCTGGCGCTGGTGCTCCTACCTTGTCAGGAGTAGAGGGGTGAGGCTGAGGGGCGGGAGCACCAGCAAGGGCTCTCCAGTGCAGCGGGCAGGGGGGCTGAGGCCACATGCAAGGCAGCTGCAGACTAGTGATCCACAGACCATGGTTTGAGAACCACTGTACTAGTGATTTCATCTGGAGGTGCAGGTGCCCAGCGCCTCTAAAGCTCAGGCTTGAGGTGTCTCAGGTTGGGGTGTCCAGCACTAACAGCTACTTTCACATATTTTGGGTTTAAATGACTTGCCCAAGGAAAGCCTCTGACAGAGCTGTAACAAGAACCCAATTATCTTGAGTCACAGTCCGGCTCCTGATCGATTAGATGTCACTGCCGCTCCACCAGGGTTATTTCAGAGAGTGCTAATTGTTTTCTTTTCTCTTTATAATTTGTCCTGGCAAAAACCCATCCCACTGAAAAAACTGAGGGATTTGTTTGTTTGTTTGTTTGTTTAGAATGAAGTTGAGCAATTATTAAGTTTAAACAAATGCCTATCCCAAACAAGGGGTTTTGTTTGGTTGTTTGTTTGCTTTAGTGCAGTTTCCTCACCTCCCGTAACCCCCACATTTTCAACTCCTATATCCCTTCCAAGAAAGGATATTGCTAAGGCAGGATGAGTTAAGAAGAAAGATCATTTTAAGGGGAGTCGTTTCGAAGATATTGTTAATTCAGAAAGGTGAAGGTGGACCCTGTTAAAACCTGATAAAACCTCCCATACACACTGCCCGGCCTGGTGACAGGCTTCGCCAGGCCTTAGGCAACACGGGGTAGGGGGACTCAGCTCTGGGCCTCCCCAGAGGGAACTGGGCCTTTGGGCGGAAGGGGTGCGGTTAGGGGGCAGCTGGGCCTTTGGACAGAAGGGGTGGGGTTAGAGGGAGCTGGACCTCAGTGCCACCCAGACTGTGTTGTTCGGGGATCCGGCAGTGATTTAAAGGATCCAGGGCTCCTGTTGCCATTGCTGCTACCTTTTAAATGGCCAGCCCTGGGTCAACTGCCTCCTTAGTTCTCCTTCTTCCCCCCCCTCCACATCTCCCCCTCTCCCGTCCCCCAGTCAGCAGCCCTACACATTGCTCTTGCAAAGATCAAGTGAGTCCATTCTTTTGAAGGCCGTTCTTCAAAGGTAACGTTGGTTCTCTTTCCCTGTGATCATCTTTGGACATTTGACAACACTCATGGCCAGCGAGATCCTCCTAATTAAGCAATCCTCATTTTTGTTAATGTCCATGTTGTTGGAAGACCTGTCATACAGCATTGTGTCATAGAAGGAGACGGGAAGAGAGGGGGTTATTGCATAAAAATATGATTAACCACTTGCTTTTATTAAGCAGCAGGGCATCATTAGCTAGAATAATTTTTACGTGGGCAATCATTTCATTTTCTTCATCTAATCTTAGAAGTTATATAATCCAGTTCAGCTGATGCTCATAGGATCCAGCCTTCAGAAAATCATAGTTAATTACATTTCATCAGCCATGTGTTCAGAACAACTCAAATGCCTTAGGTGAATTATTTTTATAACATGTCACAGAAACAAAAAATGTCCGTGGTAGTCCCTTTTTTATTCTGATTTTGCAGCCCAGGACGTTACAAAGAACTGTGAAGATTGTTTTAAAGAAGTCAGTAACTGCTAAATTACAGCTGATGAAGAATATTGTGCTACTTTTGTCGAAAATAGAACAAGGTGAGGTCAAATCAGGCACTTTCCAGGCATCCAATTTTGAATGGCTAGCAAGAATTAGTAGTTTAGATATCTGGTCACAGCAAACAGGAGAGATGGTGACTGTGACTATACAGGCAGTCCCCGGGTTATGTACAAGATAGGGACTGTAGGTTTGTTAAGTTGAATTTGTATGTAAGTCGGAATTGGTACATATTGTAGGGGAAACTCTAGCCAACATTTCTCCAGAGCTCAGTTTTATTCTCCCACACCTCACTTCCCTCAGTCCTTTATTCTCAAGTTGAGGTGTCTGCTGAGAAAAGCCGCTCCGCGTCTCCCTGGTCTGCTGGGGGGGACGCTAGCTTCGCGTCTCCCTGGTCTGCTGGAGGGAAGCAGCTAGTGCTGATACAGCAACATATACTTTTGGAAAAAACACTCCATTTTGCTGGCAAATTGTATATTTTCTGAACCGCTTTTAAGTTCAGAAGGGGTGAGAGTTGTCTGAGAGTCCACAATGGTGGAAAGCACCCTCCTATTTTTTCTATTGTCACATGATGTCATAGCATAGAAAAAGTTTGAGACTATCTGATCTGGTGGTGCAGGTGAAGGACTGGGATTCAATAGATGTGTTCTTGTCCTGACTCTGCCACTGACCTGCTGCATGTCCTTGGGCAAATCACTTTATTTGTGCCTCTGTATCCCTTCCTGTAATTTCTCTGTCTTAATGGTTTACATGGTGAGGTCTTAAGGAGAGGGAGTGGGCCTCATTTATTTATTTATTATTTGTATTGCAGTCATACTAAGGAGCCCCAGTCATTTACCAATACTCGGTGGTGCTGGACAAATGTGTTCCCTGCCTCAAAGAGCTGCAGTCTAAGAATAAGACAACAAGTGGATACGGGCAGACAGAAGAGGAGCACAAAGAAATAATGAGGCAACGCTGATGAGCGTGATACACAGTTTTCTCTGCATGCCAGCAGCCTAGCTGATGCCAAATTTTATTGTTAGTATCACAGCAAAGTAGAGGGTTGGGGTTTTTTAAGGAGGGACTACAAAAAGACAATGAGAGGTGGCTTTGTGGAGGTTTGATGTGAACCCTTGCCAAACATTTGGGCGCTATATGGAAAAGGGCAAAAGTGCTAATTTGAAAATATAACAAGGAGGTGGGGGTTGATATATCAATAGCGAATGTAAGGTGACAGGCCATGATAGTGAAGACCCAATAGTTTGTGTTTGGCATGGGACAGAAGGACGAGCCAGTGGAGAGACACACAGAGAGGGGTGATCTGGTTAATGCAACATGAAGATGACTTTTGCAGTGGTATTTTGAATAGAAATAGGTGGGGGCAAAGATTACGTTTGTTGAGTCCAGAGAAGATGCTGCTGCTGAAGAAGGTCTGGGTGAGATTTTTAATTGTGTAGCTAAAGAAAAAGTTTATATTTTGAGGTGTTATGCCAGAAAAATCAGCAAAATTTAGATGTGTATGTAATGTGCCTACGACAATGGAACCCAGTTTGTGGTTAGTATTTCTACATACTACCATAGCATCCTAAGACTGAATACTACCAAATCTAAAATGAGGGTATACAGGCAGTCCCCGGGTTACGTACAAGATAGGAACTGTAGGTTTGTTCTTAAGTTGAATTTGTATGTAAGTCGGAACTGGTACATATTGTAGGGGAAACTCAAGCCAAACATTTCTCCAGAGCTCAGTTTTATTCTCCCACACCTCACTTCCCTCAGTCCTTTATTCTCAAGCTGAAGTGTCTGCTGAGAAAAGCCGCTCCGCGTCTCCCTGGTCTGCTGTGGGAGCGCTAGCTTGGCGTGTCCCTGGTCTGCTGGGGGGAAGCAGCTAGTGCGGGGTTGCCTCACCCCGTTTGTAAGTAGGGATCTGATGTAAGTCGAATCCATGTAACCCGGGGACTGCCTGTAGTTGCAGTTCCAAGCTGAATGTAAAGCAGGAAGATTTCTGGATTTTGTTGGGTTTTGTTGCTGCTGCTGTTCTCATTCAGTTGAAGCCTCACAGAACCTCAACAGTTCTTCAAAGAATTTGAATCACAAGAATAAATCTTGTGAGAACAGTGAGATCTGGTGAAATATCTCCCTGTGAGTCTGATTTGCTTCCAATCTATACCCAAAGCTCAGCCCAACTTTAATTTAGATCTAGGGTTGTGAGGTGTCCGGTTTTGAACCAGGCAGTCCAGTATTTGAGCTTTCTGTTCGGGAAACAAATTGAGAAAATATAAATGTCCGGTATTTTCTAAATAAGATGTAATGTAGATTGTGATGTAATGTCAACTGTGTCCGGTATTTTTGTTGAAACCATCTGGCAACCCTATCTAGATCTAACTCCAACCTCTGACTTCTTCAGCCCTCCTCTATAAGGGATATCTGCATGATGGACAAGTACTTCCAAAACTCTATTTGATTCCTTTGCCCCTGTTTTTTCCCCCCCTCTCAGTGGTAGTCGTCATCTTGTCAGGCCATAAACATTTCCATGGAAGCTATGATGGTACATGCTAGGCATTATGACTTCCGGTGAAGAATAAGCATCAAAACTCCATTAGCCATGAAGTGGAAAGTTAGTTCAAATCTGTTTAGATTTATTTTCATGCAAATGGCCCTATTTAAAGGAAAGGAGGAAAAAAGAAGAAAGGAGAGGTAATAGAAAATGTGATCTAAGATTTTTTTTCCCTACATAGAGCATATTTCAGATTTTCCACAAACTATTTATTTATGCTGCCTCTGCGTAAGAAATTAGAGTATGCATCTATGTAAGAAATTATCACCGCCTCCCTCAATAATTATTTGTCTTACCAAAGACTTGTCTGAAGTTCAGATCAGTAAGCAGATAGCTCTTATGAGGTCAACTAGAAGAAATGAAAAAAGGTTGCTTCCCTTGTCCTTAGGATGCCACTTGGAACACAAGCTACATGGATACTGTTGAAAGAGGGCAGATTACATTGTATATTGAAAAAGGAATTTGAAACTGAACTGAGAACTAATCCAATCATCATAAAACATTAAACTATTGTTTAGTTTCAATATTCTATACAAATTATAATCTGTACAGAGTAATAGCCAGATTGTTAAAGAAATAAGGGTATGTTCACACTACAGCACTAATTCGAACTAACTTAATTCGAATTAGATAATTCGAACTAAGCTAATTCAAATTAGTGCATCTAGACCTAAAAACTAATTCAAATTAGCATTTTGCTAATTTGAAATAGCATGTCCACATTGAGTGGACCCTGAACCAGGGTTAAGGATGGCCGGAACCAGTGCTGGCAAGGCATCAGGTTAGGACTTAGAGTGTGGAGCTGCTGTCTCAGGCTAGCCGAGGGCTGTGCTTAAAGGGACCCGACCCCCACCCCAGACAGACAGTTCTCAGGGTTCCAAGCTTGCTTGTCCCTCATCGAGGTAGACAGCAAAGCAGTCCTGTCTTGGAGTGCCCTCACTTGGCACATCACAGCACTCGGCCATCAGACCGGCTGCACTTGCCGCAGGCTGCCATCCAGGGGGGTCAATCAGGGGGCTGTCAGGATCCAGGAGGCCCTGCGGGAGAGCTTCCACCCCGAGGAACCTGCAGAGCCACCCCAGTCCTCCCCTTCAGGGACTCGTGCCCCATTCCTCCCTTACCTCCTTCCACTTATCCCTCCCTAGATCCCCTTCCTGATGTAAAAAATAAAGGACACGTGTGTTCAAAAATAGAAACTCTTTATTTAACAAAACGTGTGGGGGTGGTTAACCTCTGGGGAGAGTGGGAAAAGGAGGTGGGAGAGGGGAAGAGAGAGGGTGAAAGAGGGGAGGGGGAAACCTGGGAGGAGGGAGCTGGAAGGGGGGAGCCAGGGGAAGCAGGAGGAGGGGAAGTATAAAACTATGGTACGCCATATCTTCAGTACTGTGTACAGATGTGGTCTCCTCACCTCAAAGATATTTTGGCCTTGGAAAGGGTTCAGAAAAGGGCAACTACAATGATTAGGGGTTTGGAACAGGTCCCATATGAAGAGAGGCTAAAGAAACTGGGACTTTTCAGCTTAGAAAAGAGGAGACTGAGGGGGGATATGATAGAGGTCTATAAAAGCATGAGTGGTGTGGAGAGTGTGAATAAAGAAAAGTTCTTTATTATTTCCCATAATAGAAGGACTAGAGGACACCAAATGAAATGAATGGACAGCAGGTTTAAAACTAATAAGCGAAAGTTCTTCTTCACACAGCACATAGTCAACTTGTGGAACTCCTTGCCACAGGAGGCTGTGAAGGCTAGAACTATAACAGAGTTTAAAGAGAAGTTAGATAAATTCATGGAGGTTGGTTCCATGGAGTACCATTAGCCAGGAGGTAGGAATGGTGTCCCTGGCCTCTGTTTGTAGAAGGCTGGAGATGGATGGCACGAGACAAATTGCTTGGTCATTGTCTTCGGTCCATCCCCTCCGGGGTACCTGGTGCTGGCCGCTGTCGGCAGACAGGCTACTGGGCTAAATGGACCTTTGGTCTGACCCAGTACAGCCATTCTTATGTTCTAAGCTCAGAGTCGGGGGTCTCACTGGACCAACTTGATTTTCATGCGTACCTGCGCCTGGGTTCGCATGTGGCCTTTGGTGGCCAGGCTGGCAGCTATCCTGCCCTAAAGGGCCGCATTCCTGTGCCTAGTGCAGAGGTTGTGGATGTTGGAGGCCTCCCCCCAAACCTCAATGAAGTCCACAATCTCCGCACTAGACCAGGCGGGCGCCCACCTCTTGCGGCCCTGGGCAGGCTCCTGGGAGCCGCCAGCCTGGTCTTGGGAAGAGGCGGAGGGCTGGATGGCAGTGGGTGGCTGGCTCATGCCGTGCCAGGTGCAGGGTCTGCTGGCTGGGTGCTGGCAGGCTTGCAACTGGCACGAGCACTGTAGCCAGACTGTGCCCCTTTAAGGGCTCCGGGGCCAGGAGGGGGGCAGAAAAGTTTCCCTGGTTTGGCCCAGAGTGGCCACCAGGGCAACCTGGTAAGGGTTAGCCTCCAACTAGTTTGAATTAAGTGGCTATGCAGCCCTTAATTCGAACTACTTAATTCGAACTAGGCGTTAGTCCTCGCAAAATGAGGTTTACCTAGTTCGAATTAAGCGCTCCGCTAGTTCGATTTAAATTAGAACTAGCGGTTTGTATGTATAGCTGCTATTAAAGTTAATTCGAACTAACTGCTGTTAGTTCGAATTAACTTTGTAGTATAGACATACCCTAAGGCATTAAATATTTTGGTCACATCTGAAATACGATTTTATCACTGTCTCCACCTCAAACTAACAAAATGCAGGACTGATCACTTATGGTCTTTTAAGTGATATAATGCTGTAGTTACAAGCTATAGGCATATAGAAGAAGGGGTTGGTCAAGAAGTTCTCGATGGATACTGCAGAGGTAATCTATCCCACTGTCCTTCTCTAAGAAAAAGACTTTTAGAATCAGGAAATCCAATCTAGGTCTGAACATCTGTCACATTAACTATATTTTGACAAAGATTAGAGGCCAGGAATGGTAGAATCTGAATGTCATCAGCATTGAAATAATGTCTTGCCAGTACCATTTAAGAAGGAAAGTCAAAGCAGTTAGAAACTCTGCAGTCCATGTTGTAGGGCTCAGTTCTCAAATGAATAAGGTTTTGAGTTAAATTGGAGCGTGGCTGACAAAAGCCTATTGAGATGTATACATTTTAAAAGAAAAAAACAGAAAGTAGCTTACTGGTAAGACAAATCTTTTAAACAAAGAAGTAATAGAGGCCACTTTAATTGCAATGGGTCTGTGGCCAAACATTAAGGAATCAATCAAAATTACTTGCCACTGCCATCCAAGGAAGTTGTATGGGCCACAGAACTGAATAGAAGGTAATTGATGTGGTGAAAGTAGTAACCTGTCACAATGGGGTGTAAGGAAAGTGGAAAGAGAGAACCTAATCTTCTATATCCTCCCTCCCAAGACACTGATAAAGGGTAGGATCCATTTCTTTTGGGATGAATCAGTCCGTGGCTCATCATAGAGAACAGAGTCAGAGTTATATTCCCAGCTACACAACTGACGTGTGTGCCTTTAAAATGTCCCTGAACTGCCTCAGCACATCAGTTTACCATCTGTAAAAATGAATACAGTAATAACAATAGGGATGTCTTGTGAGAGAAGCAACCCTATCTTTTGCTATAGCCACTTGCCTACTCCTGGCTTAGACAGCCACTGGACACTGCAATGCCGTAACAGCTCCCACAGCATCTTGTACGGGGGGCATTGGGATGGGGCCATTGACCGGGGTTCCCGTACATCCTAGAAATATTCAGCTGCTGGGACAGCCATCTGGAGCTGCTGGCATCTGACCAGCTCCCAACATTGATGGGGCACAAGGGTGACTTAAATATTTGACTTGCACATTACGCTCCTCTGCCCTGCTGGAGCCAGTGTTTGTAAAGCATTTGGAGATGCTTGCATAAAAATGCTATGCTTGTGCCTATAATGTTAATCTGTTCTTTGAATAATTATGTGCAAAGAACCGCTCTGTAAGAATGTTAAGCTGATGCTTTAGGATTCAGAATATCACAGAGAGTCTGAAGTCTGGCTTTCTGCCCTGTTCTTATTATAATGGATAACAGATGATTAATCTGATGGCCTTGCTGCTAAGAGACAGCCCCTCCCCCCCTCAAAAAAAAGATTTCGGAATATATTGGTAGTTTTTTATGTGGCAAAAAGGTTAACAGGTTGGTGCTCCAAAATGTCATATTATGACCAATGTTTAATATGCAAATAGTCTGGAACGGGGGTGTGAACATCCAAGATAACAACAATTGGAAATGATGGGATTTTGTAGGTTAACTGGGGGTATGTATACACAACTTTTAGTAACACGGCTGTGTCAACACAGACGTGTTGGTAAAATACAGGCACTGTAAACACTGTCAGCACTTTTGCTGACGACAACGTTCATCTTCTGTCATAATCTGGAGTTCTGACCAGCACTCGGTGACTAAGGGGTTAACTAATGTCTCCTGTACCTAGCGAGATATCGGTCAGCCAATAACAATGCAGGTAGGAATTTCAAACTGGAAAAGAGGGGTTTCTCTCTCTTCTTTGTCTGAGGGGTCAACTACCTCAGAATGCAGCTTGTTTTTCATTTTTCAAGCTCTTTTGGGGAAAAAGAGCTTGGGGTACCTCTGGGGTTGGTTTCCAGTGTCCATCAGCTTTTTGTGTTCAAAGCACTTGATGGTGGCAGTGGATTCCTCAAAATCTGGGCATTAGGATTTGTGGGGGAAGTTTTTGTAGCAAAGCCTGTAGAGGCAAGGTTTTGGTGTGCTCTTGTGGGCCTCCTACTCCTGCATTTCTTTGTGCCAGAGTAGGGAAGAACTTGACATCATCTATGAGCAGTGTTTGCTTTCTTCTGCCAGCAAAGCACTCTTTACACTAGAACTTGCCACAACAAAGCTTTTTGTGGTGGTGGGGGGGGGGGGGGGGCAGGTTAAGCACCTGTGAATGACAAATTGCCAGTATAGAGAGAGCCTGAGGCTACCTCTACACTACGGCCCTGGATTCAGCTTCTGAGATCAGTCCTCCAACAGTTGATTTAGTGGGTCTAGTTAAGACCTGCCAGATCAACCACAGATTGCTTTCCAGTTGACCTTGTTACTCTACGCTGGATGAGAAGAGTAAGGGAAGTTGACAGGAGAAACTCCCGCAGCGTAGAGCCCATGATAAGTTGACTTAAGGTCTGTCTGCTACAGCTATGTTATTCACATAGCTGGAGTTGTGTAGCATAGGTCGACTTTCTGTGGTAGGGTAGATGTAGCTTGAGACTAGAGAAGACTGCAGAACTTTTGAAGGACATCACTGAGCTAGCTGAATGGGTAGCACAATGGCAGACTAAAGACGTTGACAGATGCAGGACCGTGGGCACAGGAAAGAGTAACAAGAGCTCCTCAGACCTATTGCTGGGGTTTTAAATTTGTTAGAACCACTATAGAGTGAGGATGGGGAAGGCAAGGATGAGAGAACCACTTGGGCATCCTTGTCAGCAGCTCAATTAAAATCCTTGCTTGGTGTGCAAGTTGGTAGAGAAATAAAGCACACAAAATGTCAGCATTACAGAGAATAGAGTAAATAATACTGAAGTCTCTCCAAAAAGATATAGCAGAAAAGAGGATCTATGAAAATGATAAAGAGTTGGATCTTATTTAAATGATTAGAATATCCACAGATTACATTTAATGCTTCAGTCTGTAAACTAATGGCTGACTAATGGCATTAGAAAGAAACTTTCCCCTAGGATTAAGTTATCACAGAATTGCCCATTTCAGGGTTTCTTGCTCCTTCCTATGAAGCATCTGTTACTGGCCCCTGCTGATTGGAGCCCTGCACATCTGTGGATATCCACGGCTCACATTTGCAGATACAAATGTTGTATCCCCGCAGGGCTCTATTGATGATAGGATATTGGAGTATTGATTGAATATTGGAGTCCATTGATCTGAGTCAATGAAACAGCACAGAAGCCAGTGTTTCTCACAGGCCGCATGCAGGCACCAGGGACTTTTCTTGAAGCCATAGCCTCCTGGGTTGTGATGGGCAGCAAAACAGCAGTTTCTTACCCAGGGTTTAGTGCCTATCCCTTCTGGAGCCACAAACATTGTAGGAGTAGGGAACCAGTACAAGTTCCCCACCTTCCCAGGGGCACTAGGACTTTCACTTCAGGCTTCTGCCTTGGGGTAGTGGGTAGGGTTACCAGGTAGGTTTAGAAAAAATACCGGACGCACTTGATGGAGGAGGGGGGGACCAGCCAGGAGGGGGGCAGAGCTGGCTGGGAAGGGAGGACGAGGGCGGCGCGGCTGGCTGCGGGTGATGGGGGGAGCGGGGGCAGCGCAGCTGGCCTGGGGAGATGGGGGCAGGGGCAGCGTGGCTAGCCGGAGGAGATGCGGGGGGGAGGGGAGGGGGCAACATGGCTGGCTGGAGGAGATGCGGGGGGGAGGGGAGGGGGCAACATGGCTGGCTGGAGGAGATGCGGGGGGGAGGGGAGGGGGCAACATGGCTAGCCGGAGGAGATGCGGGGGGGAGGGGTCGGGGCAGTGCGGCTGGCCAGGGGAGATCGGGAGGAGGAGAACCGGCTGGCAGGAAGCAGGGGTGGCCGGGAGGTGGTCAGGGGCAGAAGAGCAGGTCGGGAAGGGGGGGGGGGGGCGGGACTGACTTGGGCATGTGCAGATCCTGGGGCACTGTCAGTCCCGAGCATGGTCCGGAGAAGCATGAGTGAGTATTTGCACATGTCTGGTATTTTCTGGATTTTTTTTTTACCGGACAGAGGCCCCAAAAACCTGGCAACCCTAGCACTGGGCAGCAGGCTGGGCTCTGTCCCCCAGCTCCAGGATCTTGGACTTCATCCCTGGACTCACCCCTCTATCCTTTCCTCAGTTCCTGCTACCTCCTCACCACCTCCTCATCCAGGGCTTAATTTGGCCCCCAGCATGACAGGGCTGAGTAAGTCTGCTGTGAAAAGTGATGTTAACAAATAGAAAACTATCTCTTTTCACAGTAGCAGACTTACTAACTAGCAATCTTAAAACAAAAATTAAAACACCTTCTTTTTGTTTCTCTTGGGCTTAGCTCCAGTAAAGAATGGAGACAACTGTATACAGTAAACTTCCAATAATCCGGCACCTTTAGGACCCAGGGGGTGCCGGATTATCAGATATGCCGGACTATCAGAAGGGGGGGCTATGAGGGGTCTGGAGTGGGGTGGGAGGGGATGCCACCCCAGGCCCCTCATAGCCCCCGCCTTACGATAGTCCGGCTCTGCCCCAGGCGTCCCTGATTCAGCCACTGCTGGTCAGTTTCAGCAGTAGCTGAATCGGGGATGCCTGCAATAGAGCAGCTGGGGTGCTGCCGGGTTGGTCCCGCAGCGCTGAGGGGCGGCGCGCCGGCACCAACCCAGCAGCACTCCAGCTGCTCTTGGGGACGCCTGGGGCAGAGCAGCTGGAGTGCTGCCAGGTTGGTCCCGCAGCGCCGAGAGGCAGCGCTACAAGACCAACCCGGCGGCACCCCAGCTGCTCTGCTCCCGGCTTCCCCGATTCAGCTGCTGGTCAGTTTCAGCAGCAGCTGAATGGGGGAAGCCTGTCCGGCTGCCCCAGAACCCCATCAGGAGTCCCGGAGCATTGGATGCCGGACTAATGGAGTTTTACTGTATTATGTTGTTGAGTATGCAACAAAAAAAAACCCACCAAGCCCAACCCTAAATAAATAGATTACAATGCTTCTGGGCATGTAGACGTGCATATTTATTTGTTTTTTCTAAAGATAATTTAGCATTTCAGGAGGAATTCTCTGAGGGATCACCAGCAAGAGGTGGTGATCACAGTCTGTGGCCTCCTGTCATAAGCTCATGTGTACTACAAAGTCTTTTGATACTTACCACTGTGAGAAGATTAATATTAGAATGTACCATGAAGTCCAGTTGGCTTCCATTGAGGTTTAAGCTACTGCACTTCAGTTGGACCGTTGTTTGATCGTGAATCATAGAGACTTGGTAGTCCTATATGAGGCTTGATGCTGCAGGCAAATTTTAGAGCTCTGTGCCCCCGTAGTTCTGCTGCTGGACTCACGTGCTGGAGACCTGGTTCGAGCACCAAGTGCCAGGGACTCTGCTGCTGGCCCCACATGCTTGGGTCCTGGTTTGAGCCCCATATGCTGGGGTCCTCTGCTGCTGGCCCCTGCCTGAGTTTCCAGCTGCCAGCCCTGTGTGCCGGGGCTTTTCTCCTGGCCTCAGCTGGGGATGGGGAGTGGACAGCGGTAAGGAAGCCCAGCTCCCTCACTTTTTAAAATGTTCCCACACCACTGGCAATATGAATCCTAGAACTGGAAGGGACCTTGAGAGGTCATGAAGTCCAGTCCCCTGCCCTCACCGTAGAACCAAGCACCGTCTAGATCATCCCTGATAGATGTCTATTCAACCTGCTCTTAAATATCTCCACAATGGAGATTCCACAACTTCCCCAGGCAATTTATTCCAATGTTTAACCACCCTGACAGTTAGGAAGTTTTTCCTAATGTCCAACCTAAACTTCCCTTTCTGCAATTAAGCCTATTGCTTCTTGTCCTATCATCAGAGGCCATGGGGAACAATTTTCTCCCTCCTGCTTTTAACACCCTTTTAGATACTTGAAACCAGCTGCTATCATGTCCCCTCTGTCTTCTCTTTTCTAAATTAAACAAACCCAGTTCTTTCAGTCTTCTCTCATAGGTTATGTTTTCTTTAATCATTTTTGTTGCTCTTCTCTGGACCTTCTCCAATCTCTCCACATCTTTCCTGAAATGTGGTGCCCAGAACGGGACACAACACTCCAACTGAGGCCTAATCAGAGTGCAGAGTAGAGTGGAAGAATCACTTCTCGTGTCTTGCTCACAACACTCCTGTTAATGCATCCCAGAATCAGGTTCCTTTTTTTTGCAATAGTGTCACACTGTTGACTCGTATTTAGCCTGTGGTCCACCCTTTCTGCAGTACTCCTTCCTAGACAGTCGCTTCCCATTCTGTATGTGTGAAACAGATTGTTCCTTCCTAAGTGGAGTACTTCGCATTTGTCCTTATTAAACTTCATCCTGTTTACCTAAGACCATTTTTTCAGTTTGTCCAGATCATTTTGAATTATGACCCGATCCTCCAAAGCACTTGCAACCCTTCTCGGCTTGGTATCATCTGCAAACTTAATAAGCGTACTCTCTATGCCATCATCTATACAGCAGCCATGAAATGAATCCCTGCATTTGAAACCTAATCCTACAACTATTGAAGTTACTAATGAAATTCCCATTGACTTTACTGGCTGCAGGATTGCACTTTTATCTCATGCTGTTCAAACGGTTGTGTTAGGGAGGTGACCCAGGACCTGCCTAGATAGGGAATGAAGTGAATTCCATCCATCCCTCTTGACCAGGAAGAGACCCCTTGTATTGTCAGATGAGAAGAGCGTAGACGTGGGGAGTAAATCAGAAAATGAAGAGACCTGTGAAATGAAAAAGCATTTTAGCAGACCGTGATAGCTGAGCTGCAACAACTGACCCTGACTGTTAGATAAATATGAAATTTAAGTTCAAGAACCAAAAAAAAAAAAAAAAAACCACAACAACGTACAAAAAGAGGAAGGTAACATCAGTGACCGGAAAATGCAGTGTGCTGCTGCACATTTCATCTCGGCAACAAAGGATAATGTGAGGACACCACACCTTCCCTCTGCTCTCTACACTATCTTTTTAAAAAAGGGAAGAAAAAAAATCTGGGAAACTACAGCCCAGTCAGCCTCCCTTCAGTCCCCAGAAAAATCATGGAGGGGTTCCTCAAGGAATCCATTTTAAAGCACTTGGAAGAGAGGAATAGTCAACATGGATTCATCAAGGGCAAGTCATGCCTGACCAACCTGATTGCCTTCTGTGACAAGGTAATTGGTTCTGTGGATAGGGGGAAGGCAGTGGACATGATATACCTTGACTTCAGCACAGCTTTTGAAATGCTCTCCCACAGTATTCTTGCCAACAAGGAAGTATGGATTGGATAAATGGACTGTAAGGTAGATAGATAGCTGGCTAGATTGTCAGGCTCAACGGGAGTGATCAACGGCTCAATGTCTGGTTGCTGGTGGGTATCAAGCGGAGTGCCCCAAGAGTCAATTCTGGGGTTGGCTTTGTTCAAAATCTTTATTAATGACCTGGGTGAGGAGATAGATTGCAACTTCGACAGATTCTCGAATGACACTGAGCTAGGGGGAAAAGTAGATACACTAGAGGGATGAGGTTCAACAAGGACAAGTGCAGAGTCCTGCACTTGGAATTGAAGAATCCCAAGCATTGTTACAGGCTGGGGACCGACTGGCTAAGCAGCAGTTCTGCAGAAAGGACCTGTGGATTACAGTGGATGAGAAGTTGGATATGAATCAACAGTGTGCCCTTGTAACTAAAAAGGCTAATAGCATATTGGGGTGCATTAGTAAGAGCATTGCTAGAAGATCTAGAGAAGTGATTATTCCCTTTTATTTGGCACTAGTGAGGCCACATCTGGAATATTGTGTCCAATTCTGGACCCTTCATTACACAAAGTATATGAATGTAATGGAAGGAGTCCAGCAGAAGGCAACAAAAATGATTAGAAGGCCGAAGCACATGATTTATGAGAGATTTGGGCCTATTTAGTCTATAGAAAAGTGAGGGTGGATTTGATAGCAACTACCTGAATGGAGATTCCAAAGAGGATGAGGGGAGGCTCTTCTCAGCAGTGACAGATGACAGGACAAGGAGCAATGGTCTCAAGTTACAGTGAGGGAGGTCTAGATTGGATATTGGTGAAAACTATTTCACTAGGAGGGTGGTGAAGCAGTGGAATAGGTTACCTAGGGAGGTGGTGAAATCTCCATCTTTAGAGGTTTTTTTATGTTTCGGCTTGACAAAGCCCTGGCTTGTATGATTTAGTTGGGGTTAGTCCTACGTTTAGCAGGGGATTGGACTCAGTGACCTCCTGAGTTCTCTTCCAAATCTGAGTCTATGATAGACTCCATAGAATTCCATATGAGCTTTCCATAGAATTCCAAATCAAGTTCAAGGTCTCTGTCCTTATGTTAAAGCCTTCCACGGTTCGACTGAAGCTCTGAGATGAAGACAATGGCCTGAAAACTATGCTTCTCTGTCCTGGTGGAACTGTCCAAAATAAGCTTGTCTGTGAAGGAGATGGAACTTTCTCTTAGACTTGTCATATCGAGGCAGGAATCAATTCCCCCCAGAAACAAAGGACCATCACAAATCTCTCCCTCTTCCATGCCAAGCGCCAGGGAGCATAAATACATAGTTACAGGTATATTTTAAAAAAAACACAGCCAAACCAAGGCACTTCATTGCATGTGCTGCTTCCCCTAGCGAGAGGCTAAGAAAATGAATATGGGAGGGATGTTAGGGATGGATGTTGTTTTACTTGCTTCTAAAAGGCTTATGATAATGATCATGCCATAGGAATAGCATTGAAGATTGAAAGACTTGACCAAATCTCACATGTGATCTTTAAACTTTAAAGGAAGCAGGAGTGAAAACATGTTAGGTTTGCCGTCCATGATTCCAGCATAGCTGTAAATTCTTTTGTCCACAGAATCTGGGTTTAAAACAGTGTGAGTGCTGAAGCCTCTAACAATTTCAGAAAAGAGAGAAACTGGGAACAAGATCAGAAACCAATTAAAATAATTTGATAATGAAAAGGCAGAGCTCTTTGGAGGATCTATCTAGGTAAATAAATAACAGCAAAGAATGGACACAAATGTGCTTGAGGCTGTGAAGCAATATTAGGAGCCCCAAAAGGGCTGGTGATTGTGGTGGGTAAAATTGAGATAATTACTAGCTAGTTACTAAACTCCCATTTCACTTATTTTTTATACTTGCATTGCAGTAGCATCTTGAGTCCAGTTTGGGAGTAGATAAACACAGTAACTCAAGGTCTACTCCACTTCTAAATTCTGATTTTAAATAGAGTTGAGCGAATAACTTTTATAGCAAGTGGAGCCATGTTTTTCTGTTTGTGGGAGATGGACAGATCATAATTTTCTCGAATTTATTCAGCAGATACTTGGTCACAGTGTTTGAATTTTGGCTTGCCCAATATTCAAAAATAAAGATGTCAAAACAAATCATATCACATTTTCTCTGGTCTGTGATTGGGTGAATGTGCAACCACTTCACCACATACACACATTTGTGCATCTAACTTCCAGTTCTCTATCCACAAACATGAAGCCTACTGCCTCCCAAACACAGAAGTCAAACTTTGCCTGTGGGGCCAGCCCCACATACTGGAAGTCAGCGGGGCTCAGGAAGAGCATGCCATTCATTGACTTCATTCTTTGACTCACCTCAGCAGGCCACCCAGCCTGTTTGGGTTGCGGGGGTACAGTCAAAAAATCTAGGGGTTACATTACCCTGTATGCTCTACACACACATGCATCACCTCTGGTAGGGTTTTCAAATTGTGTGCTTTCTCTAGGCACCAAAAGAATAGTTATGACTCTTCGCTTAGCTTCTGATATCTTCCATCATGGAAAGACCAGATTTGGCATATTCATTCCATGTGCATTGCCACTTGCTGTGTGAAGTTATTGAATTTTAATTCGACACAACTCAGCCCTAGTTCATCCTTACCCTCCTATCGACACCAATATTTAAAAAGGGCTCTAGAGGCGATCCTGGCAATTACAGACCGGTAAGTTTAACTTCAGTACCGGGCAAGTTGTTAGAAACAATAGTAAAGAATAAAATTGTGAAGCATGTAGAAGAACATAATTTGTTGGAGAAAAGTCAACATGGCTTCTGTAAAGGGAAATCCTGTCTTACTAATCTGTTAGAGTTCTTTGAAGGGGTTAACAAACATGCGGACAAGGGGGATCCAGTAGATATAGTATAATTGGATTTTCAGAAAGCCTTTGACAAGGTCCCTCACCAAAGGCTCTTGTGTAAATTACATGGCCATGGGATAAGAGGGAAGGTCCTTTCTTGGATTGAGAATTGGTTAAAAGACAGGAAACAAAGGGTAGGAATAAATGGTAAATTTTCAGATTGGAGAGGGGTAACTAGTGGTATACCCCAAGGGTCAGTCCTGGGACCAGTCCTTTTCAACTTATTCATAAATGATCTGGAGAAAGGGGTAAGCAGTGAGATAGTAAAGTTTGCAGATGATACCAAACTGTTTAGGATAGTCAAGACAGAAGCAGACTGTGAGGGACTCCAAGAAGATCTCACCAAACTGAGTGATTGGGCAACAAAATGGCAAATGAAATTTAATGTGGATAAGTGTAAAGTAATGCACATCGGGAGAAATAACCCCAACTATACGTACAGTATGATGGGGGCTAATTTGGCTACGACAAATCAGGAAAGAGATCTTGGAGTTATCGTGGACAGTTCTCTGAAAACTTCCACGCAGTGTGTAGCAGTGGTCAAAAAGGCAAATAGGATGCTAGGAATTATTAGGAAAGGGATAGAAAATAAGACCCAGAATATCTTACTGCCTCTGTATAAAACTACGGTATGCCCACATCTTGAATACTGTGTACAGATGTGGTCTCCTCACCTCAAAAAAGATATTTTGGCCTTGGAAAGGGTTCAGAAAAGGGCAACTAAAATGATTAGGGGTTTGGAACGGGTCCCATATGAGGAGAGGTTAAAGCGACTGGGACTTTTCAGTTTAGAAAAGAGGAGACTGAGGTGGGATATGATAGAGGTCTATAAAATCATGAGTGCTGTGGAGAGGGCCGATAAAGAAAAGTTATTTATTAGTTCCCTAAATAGAAGAACTAGAGGACACCAAATGAAATTAATGGGGAGCAGGTTTCAAACTAATAAAAGAAAGTTCTTCTTTACACAGCGTGTAGTCAACCTGTGGAACTCCTTGCCAGAGGAGGCTGTGAAGGCTAGGAGTATAATAGAGTTTAAAGAGAAGCTAGATAATTTCATGGAGGTTAGGTCCATAAAAGGCTATTAGCCAGGGGATAAAATGGTGTCCTTGGCCTCTGTCTGTCAGAGGCTGGAGAAGGATGGCAGGAGACAAATCACTTGATCATTGTCTTCGGTCCACCCTCTCTGGGGCACCTGGTGCTGGCCACTGTCGGTAGACAGGATACTGGGCTAGATGGACCTTTGGTCTGACCCAGTACGGCCATTCTTATGTTCTTATGTTTATGTTCTCTTTCTCTGTCAATGAGATTGTATCTCTGTTGATTAAGTATTTGCCTATTTCCCTCACCCCCTTAAATTCTAAAACATCACTGGTTATCCATTCCTGGTTTTTTGCAGTGTACTTAGGTGGACTAAATGTTGACAGTATTTTGAAGTGTTGGCACAATATATTCAATGTATAAATGCGATTTAAAATAATCTCTCTTATTTTGCCCAAAGCCCAATGCGGTGAAAGTGAGTCATGGTAGAAAACTGCTTGTAAAAGTAAAAGCAGCTTGATCACTTTCAAAGACCAGTTAACGTTGCTTTCATAAAGTGAAAGCGGCTCACGTTAGTAGGATGGCAATCATGAGCCTCATCATGTTCAGAGTAAAATTTTACTATGTAGTTAATTCCTGTGCCTTAATGAAGCCCTAATGTAAACAGTATTTGTTTGAGTCCTTCCTCTGTAGTTAGAGCAACAATTCTTGCCAGGACAAAAAGGAATGAGGGCAAGGGTACATCCAGGCAGCTATGCTGTGATGGCTGCCTGATGTGCCTTTGAGCCCACCAGTCCTGTTTTTTTTTTTTCTTTTCAGATGAATGCTTTCTGGGGCCAGGTTTCTGTGATCTTTCAGCAGGGGACATGTGGTTTCAAGCATGAGATTTTATGCTTAGTTAGAGCTTAAAGAAGGTTTACCCCACATGCTTTTTTTCCCCTTATTTTGGCTAGGTCCCTGGAAGGTTTAAAAATATATTCAATAAATATTTAATTCTGAGGACATTGCCAAACAATTCTTCTCTTTTTATTTCATTTTTTTCTATTTCTTAGTAGTAAATTAACCAAATAAAAAATTGCTCTGTACAGATTCACCGCTATCGTAGAAAAGACTCTGTGTGAAATGCCAACATCCAGACGCAATGCAATTCTGTCTGCATGAAATACACAGTCCCAGCAACTTTTGTCCATCTCAGCATTTCTGCCATGCTACTCGTAGAGGAAATGCTTCACTGTGAGCTCATTTACAGTCTCCCTTGAAGACTTGCTAGGTGGGATTGGGCAAAAAATCCTATTGCTCCAGCAAACTACCCCTACTAGAGGCATCCCTACTGGCCGCTGACATATGGTGCACTAGAGGTGGGCTGGCCAATCCTGACAGCAGCATTCCAGGCCCAAGCTAGGTTCAGTGGAATGAAGCAGAACCGGGTGTCTGGGGTCCTCAATTCATTTCTTCAGCTTGGCCCTTCGTAGCACTGTGGGAAGCTTTGGCTACACCTGTGTGAATGAAACAATGGCTTCCGTTCTGAATGGCCACGACCCTGGGGCAATCAGTGCTCCTCCATAGGCTTCTAGATGCCTGCTCCTTCCTCAGTTCTGATTACTTTATCTCACTAAAGGACAAAGCAGGCAGAGAAGAGCGTCTGCGATAAGGCAAAGAGGCATGTAGCAAATTGCTTTAAATATGTGATTTATATCTGAATCTCAACACGAGAGGGCAAAATCAAGTCATCCAAGGTGAACAGGAAACTTTGTCAGATATGTGCCACCAGCATCTGCACAATCTGCCCTTTCATTTCCACAACAAACAGTAAGTTTCTGCTCCTTCTAGCCATTGGGGTGACTTTCCAAGGGCAAACTGAACTTGCATAAATACTCAGGTGCTTTCTTCCTGAATCAGGGAAAAGGATGAGAAAGGAGCTGTGCGGACCATTTCAAAGTCAAGGAAGGAAGACTGTTCAGCAACATGGGGGGAGACAAGACAGTGTTTTTGGATAGGTGCAAATTATGGATGTAAACTGTCATTTTAAAAGTTAATTGGTTAAAAAATCTGGTTAACTGTAGAACCCCCACAGTCACCGTGTCGTGGACAAGGGGAAAGGGTCTGCTCCAGCCTGGCCAAGCCTCTGGAGTAACCAATAAGGGTGATGCTTACTGGTTAACCGATAAGAGTGATGCTTACTAGATAACCAGTTAACTGGTTACCCTGTTAAACTTCTAGTGCACATAGGATGGAGTTTTAAATGTGAGGCCAGGTATACACTGGCAGAGAAAATCCGATGAAAGATATGCAACTCCAGCTATGTGAATTGCATAGCTGGAGTCAACGTATCTTGCACCAAATTTCTGGGGTGGCCCTACAGTGGGAAGTCAACAGAAGAAATGCTCCCCTTGACTTCCCTTACTCTTCGTGACAGCAGCGCCCTCAGTGTTTGATTTAGCGGGTCTTATTAGACCCTCTAAATTGAACCCCAGAAGATTGCTCACCAGAGCATTGATCCTTTGGTAAGCAGAGACATGGCCTGAGTTGGACTGGGCAGAGAAGGTCTGACTGCTGCTGATCGCAAGGTAAATTGTTTCATCGGGCTTCCCCCCCCCCCCCCCGCCAATAGGTTTGTATAGGAATGTTGCTGTGTTCAGTGCTCTCGTACAGTCTGCAGCAGTTAATTTTCAAGTGTTATTTAGGTCAGATTCTGTTCTCATTTGTTTCAGTGGGGTAGGTGCAATCATGGTTGGAATTTGACCTTTAGACTCTCTTATGACTAGAGAATGTGCTTGGATTCCTCAGAGCCCAGGCTGAGCCTGCAGGGTTGACCAATAAAACAATCCTTTCAGTGGCAAATCAAGCCAATTTGTTATGGACTCAGAGAGACAGTATCATGGAATCCCACTGTTCCATTTTCAGACAAAAACCACTTCAAGCCACGAGGTGTGGCAACACCACCAGCACTTATAGCCCGCACACCTATGTATAACTCTGAGGCAAGTCAGCGGCTCTGGTTAATTGTGGGTGAAGCGTTGTGAAGAAGATCCCCAGGGATGGTCTTGTGGTTAAAACACTGGGTGGGTACATGGGACATCTGATTTCAGTTTCCAGTCCTGCTACAGACTTCTTATGTGATTGTGGGCAAGTCCTTTAACCTCTTTGGCTCTGGACGATACATCTCAGGCTCATGCAGGTTCTGAGAATAAATTCAAATAATTAATCCTTTGGAAGAGCTCAGATACCACCAGGGAAGCCAACAGACTTTGCCGGGTCCTGACAAGCTGTTGGGGGCAGCTCTAGGTCTCTGGAAGGGTGGAGCCTTGGGTGGAAAGGGCGGGTCTGGAATCTAGCCTCCCCCTGCCCAGCCCTTCAGTGCTGCACAGCGCCTGGGACTCTAGTGGCTATTTACAGGGCCCGGGGCTTCAGCCATTGCCATTGTAGTGGTAGTGGCAGACAGGAGCCCTAGCCTCTTGTGTCCTTGTTTGAAGTCAGCTGTAATGCTACATATTGTGACTCTGTAGTTGGTGGTTTGTCTGAGGGCATTACGTGATGACAGTTGTTGGTTTTTATCCCTCTCTCGGGTTCAGAGGCCCACAAATGATCATTCTTCATGCCATGAGGATCGTGTCTATTTCACAAAGGTTCAGGCCTTACTCTGGCAAAAGTTCTATTGAAGTCAGTGAAAGTTTTGATTAAGCCACAAGTGACCTTTGTTTCCTTGTTTTTATTTCCTACTTTCCACCAACCTTTCCATGTTGCTGCTGCTGTTTGCTTAAAGCAAGGCCTCTATGACCCATCCATGTTGGTTCTAGGTGCTATACAAACATGGAGTAAAGTTGCACAGCAGCTGGGAAGTGAGTAGTCATGCATATGGTGGCTCAGCATGAGCTAGCATTAAAATATAACATGGAGTAGGGTTGTGAGCGACTAGTTCACTACCAATAAGCCTAGGCTTGTCGGGTAGTCGAGTCACTACTTGACTACGTGCTCCCCCCTCCTTGCTGCCTTTGTATCAGAGGCAGGAAGCGGGGGAGCAGGAGCCAGTGCTGTGGGGAGCCAGCTAAAAAACTGGTCCTCCCCAGCACCGTCTCTTCAGAGGGGCAGGGGAATCAGAGGTATAGCGGGGGACCTAGCGCCAGCTGGGACTCAGCAATCCCAGCTCACGCCGGCACCAGGATTGCTCAGTCCTAGCTTGTACCACGTCCCCAGTTGCGGCTCTGCCTTTTAAATGTATTCTAGCAGCTCTTACTACATTTAAAAAGCAGAGCTGCAGCAGTCTGGGACCTGGCGCAAGCTGGGACTACTCAGTCCTGGCTCGTGCCACCCCCGGGAGCTAACCCCCTTATCGACTAATCAAGTAGTCAATGGAAATTCCATCGACTAGTCGATTAGCTTATTAACCGCTACTTAACATCCCTAAGGTGGAGACCTGAGGCAAAGAGAGGTTAAGTGATTTACCCAATAAACAGAAGATGTATGGCAGAGCAGCAGACTTACACGTCAAGTCCTAGGCAAATGCTCTAGCCACTACCCTATTCCTGTTTCTTCTTCCTTTTACAACTACCACACATAATCCTTCAGAGGTGCGAGTTAGGGGCTAATGACAGAGACGGTGTATGCTCTCCGAATGCTTCTCTCTGAGTTTGCTTCCTGAACTGTGTTCAGATTTTCAGCAGAATGCATCACTGGGGTCTGGCAGGCCCAGAGACACCTTCTGGACACCTTGTGAGACAGGCAGGGAGAAAATTGTATCCACTTTAGGACATTCAGTCAAGGCAGTTCTTTAGAAGGGCCACCCAGAAACTGACTGTGTTCCCGTATGACATATGAGAAAACAGCTGATCAACAAAAGTGGCAGGAATAGGGGACTAGAAGGTAAAGACCAGCACCTAGACTAGCAGAGGGACCTGCATGTTACAAAAATGTTGTCAGGTTACCCGTGTTTAACAACCCTAGTAAAGAATAGGGAGCACGAGTGTGTCTCATCCTGAAGTGAAAGTTGGTCCGTCCCAGTGTGCTACACCGGCAAGAAGGAGTCAGCTGGCGGAGAAGCTTGGCTGAAGAGGGAGGCGGCCTGCTCTCAGCTTGGCACCCAGGCTGTCCTGCAGGCTGCTGAACTAATCAGTAGACAACCAGGCAGGTTAAAGGGGCTGGCGGGAGGGTGTACTCCAGATGCAAGCCCCCCAGGATACCATTTAGCAAAACAGCCCTCGTGAAATAGCACCCTTGCCTTCCTGCACTTTCACATACACACACAGCCTCCTGCCCTGAGCCCCTCCTCTTACCCCCAACACTGTACCCTCCCACATTCCCACCCCTTACTCCGAGCCCTCCTCTCACGCACACCACAGCCGCCTGCCCTGTGCTTCAGCACTCGGCCCTATACTTAAATTTCTTACAGGTACTGTCATATTGCAATCCCCGCCTGTCAGCCGAAATGGTCAGGGCAGTGTGTGCGTGTGTGTTACACCCAAGTCTTCAACTGCTGAGACGCAAAGTCTCGTTGCAGTGGGAAGCCTAGGAGGCTGGAGGGCGCCCCGAAAAATAGCTTAACGTCTGTGACTTTACTGCTAGGACCGGGGTCCCATCGCAGAGGGCAGCCAACAGGCTCTCAGACGCCCCGGGGTGTGTGTGTGCGCTATATACCTGAGACTTCAACTGCTGAGACCGGCGTCCCTTGCAGCGGGCAACCAGGAGGAGGTTGATGGGCGCCCCAATAAGTTTATAGGAAGAGCTTATAACACCTCAGATTTTAGCTACTAGGATACAGAAATCTCTTTGCAGCGGGCAGCCTGGGGAGGCTGAGAGGTGCCCCAACGGATCTGTCCCCTGGAAGCGACACGATCCAAAACGCCCAAGCTCTCCCTATAGCTGTCCCTTTTGACCGGCTGAAGTTCTTTTGTTTTGTGTTCGGTTTGGGTACAGCAGCACGGGTTCAGGTCAGAAGCTTGACACTCACTGGCTTATTTATAGGAGAAAGAAAGAGAAAATAAAATAAACTTGATTCAGTGTATATATATATATATATTTATAAATGAATGAGGGCACCCCACTTATTCCCAAAGTTTATAGCTAAATCACCTTACCAAAGGCAGTTTACAATAGAAATTAAGCAGTTTGCCTTAAGAAACTATAATAAAGTAACTAAACTTATAACAGAGTGACAATTAAAGTGTACACATAAAGGAAACACATTGCAGGTCCAATTCTCACCCCTGCGTTCCAGACTTGGCGTGGCCAGCGTCTTTCTCTCAATCCCTCGGGAAGAAGTAGGGCGAAGTTGGGCGTCCCACGGACCTCGGGAGACCATCAATACCTGCCAGCAGGTGTAGGTGATTGGAGCTCAAATGGGGTGGGCAACTAAACCCCTCTTTATACCCTTTGGGTTACATGGGCTTCTTCCTGGTCTCAAGTGGCCAATTAGGAAAAATGGCTTTGAACGCCAAGTTTCCCACGAAGGGCGCAAAGCATAATTCACACCTGGGAAGATGCAGACAATGGGCACCTCTGGTATGTAATGAGCAAAGATTCCTCTCCTGAGACAGTGCAGGCGTGTCAATTACTGATACTAGCCATCACGGCGATGGGAGGCCTCCCAGTCGTCAGCTAGCCCATTTAGTGTCTGGTTTCTGTTTATGGTAGAGTCAGGGACAGGCACCACACCTGTGTTCCCAGGGCATCAAAGGCTGACTGCCTTTCTCTTGCTCTCTGGTGGGGGGGGGGGGACAAGATGGGGTTCGTGTCTGGCTACACCGCCCCCAACCCTCTGCTGTGAGCCCTACGCCTACCCCTCGGTATGTGTGCGCGCAATATGACAGAACCTGTAAGAAATTTGTTATTTTCACCTCTGGGTCTTATCTCCCTTTAGTAGTTAATCTGCAGTGTGCAACTATTCTCCGCTAAGGGAGTTATTCTGTTTGCAGAGGTTTGTGTTATAGTGTTGAAGGCTAAGGGTTCACATCTGCTGGAATTGATGTTAGCCCCATGTGAAATGAAGATGGGTGCGGAAAATCCCATGCGACTAGTATGCATGGATGGTTTGTGATAGTTATAACTGGATGCATAGCTGAGGCCAAGTTCTGAAGGCTGAATATATGTCACGCCTGAGGTTAGGTTAAATCCAGACATCGCAGTATTGTTCTAGCACCAGGATCAGAAAATGAAGCAGCCAGAACAGGCAAAGAATAGGGATGAGGTAGGATAATCGTTTACACAGTTGTGCCCTCTTATCAGAAATGAATTCGACATTATGTATGTAAAATCTGGATCATGTGGAGGATTTTTTGGAGTAAATAATTTAATTCGCTTTTAAAGTCAATTTAAAAAAAGCAAATTAAGACCCCTGACTCCCCTCCCGACCCCCGGCATGTGGATGCCAAGGGCTTTGTATCAGCTTTGCCGCCAGTCACAGCATCACGGACTTTTGTGAAGTCTTTGAACTAACCGGAGCTGGAGCAGCTCTAAAGGGAGAGGATGTCATGTTGTTTCTTTTTGAAGAAATATGCTTCAGTGCAGCTGAGTTTTTTATGGCTGTAAATTAAAGCATGTTGTGTTTGGCTTTTGTTTTAAATACAGTTTTCTCCCTTTAGGGGGGCTCCAAGCCAAGGCATGTATACTTCAAAGGGTTGAAGTGGAACAGACTACAAGCAGGCATCATCTGCTCACTCTGTTTCTCTGCAAAGCTCAACGTTTGACTCCCTTGCTCATTATATGAATTTTCCTACCATCTTCTGTGTTTATTCTCCCTATATTAACATGATTAGCATCTGTTTAAACTCAGACAGGAACACTGTTGCTTATAAATGACTATGGTTTGCAGTGAATTGTGTTAACTCTGCTCATAGAGAAATCCTGTGTTAATTCATTCCAGAAAAAGTACCATGAATTAGATAAAGATATAAATCCAAATTTGCAAAGTATTTAGGTGCTTAAAGATTTAGATAGGTGTTTACTAGGGCTGTTGATGAATTGTGATTAAAAATGAATCATAGTTAATTGCACTATTGAATGGAAGAAAACCAATTGATGTTTGTTAAATATTTTAGATTTATTTTCTACATTTTGAAAGATATTGATTTCTATCAGAACACAGAATACAGTGTCCTCTGCAACGTTGCCCTCATGAAGGGTAACACCAGTTGTATCCTGGCCGGAGTAGACAATGACGCGAGGGAAGCGATCAATGCCCTTTCCGGGATGGCATTGAGCTGGCCGTAGTAGCGGCATGTGTGAGATGCCGTTCCAGAGCGTCCACTCTGCTCCCTGGCCTTGTGTGACGGCGCGTTGGGGGTCCCCCGTCTCCTGCACCCCGAAATGGCACAAACAGACTCCGCCAGCCAGTAGAATTGAGGGTGGTTTATTGCTCCTCCAGGATACAGCATAGCACAGATGTAATCTGGTTACAGGAACTGGGGCTAAGAGGCCTCAGTGCCCCCTTGAGATGGGGGGATCCCAGCCCCCTCCCCAGTTCCTTCTTCCCTGCTTTCCAGCCAGGAACTAACTCCCCTCTCCAAGCCCTGCCCCCAGCCAGGGCAGCATTCCACCTCCCTTTGTTTCTCCCCATGGGGGTTGGCTGGTTCAACCGGTATGGAGTCACCTTTGCATAATAAGGTTTTCCCTGCTGGGTCTTGCTCCAGACAGCAGAGGTCACCACAGCCCAGCAAGTACCCCCACTACGTCACACCTTGTTGTAGGCCTGCTGAAGCTCCTTTATTTTCATCTGGATCTGGTCAAGAGTCTGGGTGGATGTTGGTCTCCTCACCCCAGGCCTCAATAAGTTCTAGGATCTCCATACCTGTCCAGGCCGGTGTTCTCTTTGATCCCTGGCCAGTGGTAGCCGAGGGTGCTATGGGAGTGCTGGCAGCCGTGGGGGGCTCAGAGGGAGCACTGGGTTCTGCCATGGCTCCTCGGATGGTGCAGTGTGGCACAGGGCTGGCAAAGGTCTGCACGTCCCACAAGCCCTTTTCCTGCAACCTGCAGCTTGAGCTCTGCAGGAGAAGGAGAGCAGTGGAGCTCGCAGGTGTGGCCAGAGCAACCTGAAGTGCAACTGTGAGGGGTCACTGAAGGCCAATTATTTCGAATTAGCAGCTCTGAAGCATCCACACTAATGCTATTTCGAAGGAAAGCAGGAGTACAGACTTCCACACCCAGCCCATTATTTGAAAATACCGGGCTTGGTAGTATGGATACTCCACTTGTTATTTCAACATAAGAGTGGTTATTCCAAAATAACTCCCTAGTGTAGACAAGGGCTAAAAGTTTAGTGCCCTATTCTGTCAGCCTTCCCCCTGTGGATTTAGTACCTTCACGGCTGTTCCAGTGGAACTACTGGTTAGCTCAGGAACTGTTCAGTGGGAGTAAATGAAGTGGAATAATATCCCTAGCGTCTAAAGCAGTGGTCTCCAACCTTTTTACACCCAAGATCACTTTTTAAATCTCAGAACAGGCGAAGATCTACCGCCCCTCCCCTCCTTGAAGCCCCGCCCTCTCTATTCTCCTCCTGTCCATCACTTGCTATCCCCAGCCCTTACTTACACATTCTGATAACCAGTTTATTTTTAAATTATGCGATACATACAATTAAAATCACGTGTTTATAGTTATGAAATAAATGGTCTGTTTTTTATTCATGCTATTTAAATCTAAAATGAAGCATTTATAATTATACATTTTGTGGGGACGGAGTACTGTGGCTGGGGGCAGGGGAGAGGGAACAGGGTGCTGGGAGGGCATAGGACAGGATTCTGCAGCAGGGGACAGAGTGCCAGTGGGGACACAGTTCGGGGAGTGGGGACGGGAGTACGGACAGAGTTCAGGGAGTGGGGATGTGAATGGGGACAGAATTCATGGAGTGGGGACAGTTCTGTAGCTGGGGACAGAGTTCGGGGAATGGGGACAGCATTCTGTAGTTGAGGACGGGAGTAGGGACAGGGGAATGGGATGTCAGTGGAGGCAGAGCGTCCCCTGCATCTCCTTCCTCCCAGCATTCCCCCGCCCCCCGGAAACCAGCACGTGCCTGCCCAGAGGGCCGACCCCCCCACCCGTGCAGGGAAGCCCCGTGCGCGCGCCTGCCCCGGGGCCAACTCCCCCTCCACGCAGGGAAGCCCCGCGCATGCTCACCTGCCCTGGGGCCAACCCCCCGCCGCCCTCCCGTGCAGGAAAGCCTCGCGTGCGCACGCATACCTGCCCAGGGAGCCGACCCCCCTACCCGCGCCGGGAAGCCCCGCGGGCGCTTGTCCTGGCGCCAACTCCCTCCCTGCGCCGGGAAGCCCCGGGGCCAAACCCCAGTGCGCCGGAAGCCGACACTACCTCCGTCTTCTCTGGAGGTAAGTAGTGGGGCTTCTGGGGGGTGGGAGGGAAATGGGGGCAGGGCTTACAGGATGCCTCGCGAGCAACTGGTCGAGGCCTCGAGATCGACCAGTAGCTCGTGAGCGACCAGTTGGTGACCATGGGTCTAAAGGATCTACTCTCACCTCCATCTTGGATTTAATGGGAGGTATGCATGTTATGCTTATAAGAAGCACACCAGATCTTTTTAGGGGAAAAGGCTATATGCAGTGTTTATTGAGAATACAAAGTGAAAAATATATGCATGCATATACCCCATTCCTGCTGACTTTTTGTTATAGTTACCAGTCTGTGGCTCAGCCCAACCCACTGACCAGTTAGATCGGGCCCGGGGAGAGGAGCTGGTTTCTTTCAGTCACAATGTTTGATGGCCTGAGGCCGTTGGCAGGACAAACTCAAAGCTACATGGCAAGACACTCCATATGTTATAGGAATTCCCTTATGCGATTTTCTAGATTTGTTTGCATTGTTGTCATCAGTCACTTTGCAACATATGTTTATTTAGAGACTGTTTTCATTTTTTGTTCTGCTGACTGATGATTTTTCTGAGTGTCAACAGGAAAAATGAAATACAATGAGCACATTTGCTAATTGTTTGGTGCTCCTAAGTCTCCAGACCTCCTTCTGGCTATCTGGATGCTAAGGTGGCCTTCCGGCTTATCGCTCTTTAAACACTCACATTCCTCACGTACACAAACCAAAATGACATAGTTTCTTTTGTAAAGACAGGCTTAGTACAAACATTCTAAGATTAAAGTCACTATTACTGTACAAATTCTTTCATAATGCAATAGGCATTCTTACACTCTTATATTAAAGAACAAAGCAATCCTAAGGGGAAAAACGTGACCTTAGTGAGTCACAAGGACCCTTCTGGTCTATTCGCTCCTTCACACGAATAACAAACACAGACAGCCTGCTTAATGCATCGTTACCAACAGCACTGGGCCGTTCGTTCCTATGCTCAGAGAGGGTGGCTTGTAAGCTATACCGGGGTATGGTACATAGCTAAAATGTAGCTTTACGCAATCTGTCCTTTGGGAGATCTGCAAGTTATTATCAGAACCTCCTGTTACGAACAAATGTTTGAGACCTTCCCTTAGAGAGAGGGGAGAGGAATGGTTAGGGTGACATTGTATACTGAGCAATGGATTGGTCCTCAGGAAATCTGGATTCTTTTGTTGGCTGTGCCATTGGGTGACTTTGCATAAGTCACTTTGCCCCATGGTTTCCCTCTCTGTCAAATGGGTCTAACGATGTCTTCTTTGTAAAATGTTGATTACAGGCAGTATGTAAGAGCTAGATGATGTTATTATTGAAATAATGTGATGGCATATGGATCATAACTGAAGAAAGAATTGTAGTGGTACCACCAATGTAAGTGGTTTGACCAAGGTCTTATCAAGAGCTAGTGACAGAGCCAGAAATAAAATTCAGAAGCTGCAGACTCCTAACTCAATACATCACCTCCTATTATGTGGTCTCCTGGATAATTAGCTAATGATATTATATTTTTATAGCTAGGAAGCTAAATCTGTGTCTCATCATACCACAGGACATTTAGTTTGTTCAGCTGAATCTAGCAGCTATGCAATATGTTAATTCTTTTATACCCTAGTGTTTAAAGTCAAATAGAAATGTTATCAGTGCAAAACAGATTTTAAAGTCTCTGCGGTGAGAAGATTTTTTGCAATAACTAGAGGGGAAAAAGGCAATTTTATTATTGTGACAGATATCTCCAAAGCATTACTCTGGTGCAGTAACCTACCTAATGAATCTCCAAGTTAATAAAATCTCTTTCCCGATTATAGTGTTGGAATCCCTTGAAAAATACAACTATAGGATATATTTTAGTTGGTGCATTAAACATGTGTGACAATAGAAGTATGAGTTCTAAGCTATATTTGTTAAGCTTACTTTACTGTTTTACTCAGATGCACCCTGAAAGATGACTTATAGGACCCATGAGCTGCCTACATTGCACCTCTATGAAAGATTCATTCTTACACATAGTAGAAGTAATTAACATAAATCCTAATGACAAAAAAGTTTGACTTTTTACTGATGAAAAATAACACTCTTCAAATTACAATGACATTATGTCTTAAGTAACTGAGATTTCCAAGGGTCTCAGGATAGTTGATTTCTAACCCCTGTTGTTGCCAGCTTTAAGAACTCCACCGGAAGTTGAGTTCCATATTGAAGAGGATGTAAGTTACTACTGGCCAAACCTTGCCTTGCCTTTCCTTTCCTTTCCTTTCTGAGTAAAGCAGAAAGCATTTTATAAAATCATGACTGGTGTGGAACAAATGAATAAAGAAAAGTTATTTACTCCTTCTCATAATACAAGAACTAGGGGTCACCAAATGAAATTAATGGATAGCAGGTTTAAAACAAACAGAAGGAAGTATTTTTTTGCACAACACATAGTCAACCTGTGGAACTCCTTGCCAGAGGATATTGTGAAATCTAAGTCTATAACAGGGTTCAAAAAAGAACTAGATAAATTAATGGAGGATAGGTCCATCAATGCCTAGTAGCCAGGATGGGCAGGAATGGTGTTCTAACCTTCTGCTTGTTAGAAGATGGGAATGAGCAACAAGGGATAAATCACTTGAATTTCCTGTTCTGTTTATTCACGTTGGGGTACCTGGCATAGGCCACTGTCGGAAGACAGGATATTGGGCTAAATGGACCTTTGGTCAGACCCAGTATGTCTGTTCTTATTTTCTTGTGAATTTAGAGATTCCTCTTTTCCAGAATTGTCTCTACTGTGAAGTTTGTGGCATGTCAAAAGAGTTTTAAGAAAAGAGACTGGATCAAGATCTCATTAAGACACCACACAAGCTTGTGCTTGGGAACTCAAGAGTTCATTTAATTTCTCTCTGTCTGAATCCTCTGCTGCCTCAGTCCGCATTCCAATGCCTGCCTCCCTCACAAGTGTATTGTGAGGATAAATCCATAAATGATTGAAGGAGAAGAATACTACAGTGTCTGATGCCATAGAATTACCCAGATTGCTACAGCTTCAGGGAATGAGATTTCGTGCATTGTAGAATGTTGGGCAGTGTAATGGATTATCAAAACTGGCTTTAGCATATCACATTTTTGAGCTGTTGTTCAAACCTTCACCAGCGAACAGTCTGCGAGAGTACAGATCTCATTAACATGCTTCTCTGACAACCCCATACCTTTGGGATTACTACATAAAATTCATACCTGTTCCACTATTTCCACCCCCTGCAGTGTCCTTTTCTCACATGATCATAAATTCCAGAGTTAGAAAAGGCTTGTTAGCTCATCCAGTCCCTGCCAACACAGGATTATTCCCTATTTTAAACCTGCTAGTGTCTTGTCCAATCTTGTTTTTAAAAGCCCCCAAGTGGTGGAGCTTCCAACACTTGACTTGGGAGATTGTTCCATAGGCTGGAACAGCTAATTGTTGGGACAGTTATCCTGATATTCAACCCCTGTTACCTGCTTTTTAATTTCATCCTGCCATATATAGCACTAAATTATTCAAGTCAAATTCAGAGGTCATCTACTTGGAGCCAATGTTGTAGCTTGTCCTTTCTTCTATCTTCCTCAAAATACATGATACGCAAACGTAGACTTGCACCCTTTTACCACTAGGTCACATCTCCTTTCTTTCATGACACCTGAAACGTCCCCACCTCTACTTCTGGGCCCCCTTCTGCATTTTAGTATTTACAGTTTTCAGATATTTATAGTCTAGCTCTTTTTAGCCCGGAGATGCTGCCGGAACTGGCCACTGTATTCCAAGAGCAGCAGCTGTTGCTGCCTCCAAAACAAATGTTGCTTCATCCAATGGAGGCATTGTAGCGTTCTGCTTTTCGTTTTGAAAAGATTCCACCTTTCATAAGCACAAAATGAGACACTAATGTCTCATAATTTGGGTGTGTGAGTTATCTCAACATGCATGTTTATCATTTTTGGGAGATGAGCCTACAAAAGAGCTCGCTCTCTCTCTCGCACTCTCTCTCTTATTTGTGTGTTTGCTTGTTTTGTCAGCCAATTCCACCCACCTACTCAGGAAGGCATCTTCATCAGCTGACACAGCTCCACACCCTGTGAGCCTTAACAGCAAGATGAGATTCCTGTCTTGCTTTCACTGCATTTTAATTTTTTGATCGCTTGGGCACATGTGAGAGAACCTGCGAAATTCATTCCATGTGACGGCTGGAGGTTCCCATTGTGCATCTTGTCTCTCTAACCTTTTCCTCTTGCTGATAAATCTAAACCTGTGATGAGGGAGAACTCTTGTTGGCAGCAGGAGAATGTTTCCATTTGTAAAACTTTCCTTATTCCCCTGCCACTCTCCCTCCCCCTCTTTCTGTGGCTGGGACCATAGTGGCCTGCAGTGTAGTTCCTGCAGCAGCTGTCTTATTCCATATACTTGCTTGTGACACTTTAATAGTAGCTGTCAGATAACATTAGCGCATGGCTACAAATACAGCAAGCAAGCGCTATGAGCTAAACGGAGTCAGCTAAACAGTTGGAAAAGGGCAGACTCATCCACTGGTATCAAACAAGGCCACTAAGAGTCTTGTCTGCTCTCTTTACTGGCTAAAGTGTGGGCCATTCAAAGGTGTGACTTGGGAGAATGACAGTTCACAGCTGAGCAGTGTTCCCTGGAAGATGTGCACTTCTGCAGCTGCTCAGGAGGGAGTCAAATATTGCCCAGCTGAGCAGCAGAAAGCCCACAGCTAGTTTTTTTTTTTTGTTGTTTCTACTGGTGGTGCACATTCACACAAGCCTAGGCGCACACACAAAAATTATTCCACTCACACCTAGCACAGGGATGGAAGGTCCAGCCCACCTCTTTCACCTGCCTGGTGATTGTCTCTTTTCTGTATGGTTTTATGTGAAGGGTGGGCACACGCATGGAAAAGATTAGAGGGAACATTGGAGCTGGGAGTCCTCCTTTTCCTGAGTAACCAGCAGTTCATTAGTCTTTCAGAAGGTGAGGGAAAGAAGCCCAGTTTGGCCATGTGGGCAAGCCCATTGGGTCCTCTTAAAAAAAAAACCACACCCTAGTGCCAGGAGAGATCTTCCCTTTGTGGAACATGGACCAGTGTGGCCACCCATTTCCTCTGGCAGCTTTAAGGTTACCACGCTGAGGCCAAATGACAACAGAAAGTATTGGACCAGGGATGCAACTAGAGAGCAGGACCCTCATCCCCAGGCATGAAACCTATTGGAAATAAGCCAGGACACTCTGGATGCAGGTGAAAACAAGTGGAGGATTTATTATACATCAGCTGATGGAGTGACACGCAGGAGTTACCCTGGTGAACACTGGTTAATTAACACAATACAATAGATTATATAGCCAGCAGGTGGACGGAGGAAAAGTGATTTGATAGGTCTAGCAGCAAGACGAAATGAGCACATAAGCCAATAGAACTACTAAAGATTACATAATATCTCCGCCCATTGCAAAGTAACAGCTCGTTAATTAATATACAGGTGGTTATTGTTTAAATGCCAAAACATGTCAGCAAAACAGTAATAACATTTTAGTCTGCATAGATGATGATGTTGCTATAGCAGGCAGGTATGGCCTTGAGTTGGTGCAGCACTTGGTTCTCAGGCTTATTATCTAGGAGTGAAGCAAGACAGTTTAAGCAAATTTTATGAATGTTATCTTAAGCAAAATGTGTTACGTTACCAACTGAGACCCTGTTCGAGTGTTTTAGAACGTGGTTGCTATGGTGCCCAGGGTCTTTTACTGTCTGCAGTTCTTATCCTGACTGTGGTGTTCCCAGGCCTTAATCCTAGAATGGAGTTATTCTGTTTAGAGGCCTACTAGCTCATTTAGGGCTGCCTCAATTTACCCTACAAAACCCATTAGACATTTCCCAAACCACTGTGGTACCCCTGATGGATATTCCAGTAGGCTCTATTCTAATCTTCCATCTGATCACTGATCTTCAACTCCAGCTTGTTCTGGAGAAGCAATTGCTCCTGGAGCCAGTGGCCAATTAGGTGTGCTCATCTGTTTTAATTACCACTTGCTCGCTGATAGAATTAAGAGTTCTTAATTACTAAGTACTAGAAGATTCACCTGGCATTGCTAGGGTCCTTAACTCAATTTTTGTTTAGGGGTTGGTTTTTTTGGGGGAAAATAAAATGAAAATGTACATGCTTCATTTAAATCATTGCTGCGGATTAGGGGTTCAGTCTGCAGGGTGTCTCGGTGATAGAGAACTACCCCAGCCCTTTCTCACCACAGCAGCTTGGGGCCAGGTGAGGAGCACCTCTCCAGCAGTCACAGGTGGGGAAAGGGTGCATGTCCCCAGGCTGGGGCAGGTCCCGGTTTGTCTGCCCCCTGCGTTCCCCAGCCACAGCGAGGAATGCAGCAAACTGTGCACTTTCTCTTGCTCTTTGAGGAAGGGGAACAGCCATCAATGTTCCCATACGAATCAGGGGAGGGAGTAGCTTCAGCTTCCCTCATCCTTTCTAAAGGGCACCAGGGGAGGTGGGAAGTTCTATGCTGGAGACATCCCCGGGCCGGGGAGGGGGAACACCCTCACCTAGCCCCTTTCACTTGCCTGGTGATTCTGTCTCTCTTCTGTAACTCTCACTGTTTAGGAGGAGTTCTTGAACAGACAGACAAACTCTCTCAGATATATAGTAACAAAAGACAGGACTATGCAGCACTTCAAAGACTAACAAGATGGCTTATTAGATGATGAGCTTTTGTGGGCCAGACCCACTTCCTCAGATCAAATTGTGGAAGAAAATTGACATGACCATATATACCAAAGGGATACAATAAAAAAAAAGTGGACACATAAAATTGACTAATCAGATTTTAGAACAGAGAGGGGTTGAGGGGGAGGTTAGTGTCTATGCGATAATGATGTTGTGGGTGATAATTGGGGAATCAATCTTTGTAATGGGTAAGGTAATTAGCATAAAACAATTTAAAACAGAAGTTTTTGCCCTGGGAGAGCAGTGTAGCAGGTGTTGGGAGCAAGGATCTCAGTAGTTGTCACACACTCAGGGACATTTCAGAGACCTGAAGAGCTCATTACCACTATATTACTTTCAGGCTTTAATGATGTATCTTGGACTTTTCTTTAGCCAGTGATCTAAATTCTTGCACCAGAGGTGTGGGCAGCCTTACCATCCTACCAGTCTTTGCGAAGCCCAATTAATTATCTGGAATGTATTTGTGCCTTCATTGAGAAACCACCAGCTACTAAAGCCCCAAGATGTTAGAATTTGATACTTCTGCTATACTTACCTTAAAGACCCTTGGTTTTTTTCCATAATTGGCTTAAGATGTATGGAAATCCAACTCTGTAACATTCGTGTGTATCCCGTTGAATGCCTCTCCAGTCGCGTGAGCTGCTCACGTTGTAGCCTCGGAGGGAGCCTACGAGATGATATAAGCTAGTTGTAGACCTGATTCACTACCTGGTTCCTGCAAGGGTACAGTGGGTCTCTGTAATCACAGGACTACTTTGGGTAGGAATAGATCAGTTGCAAGAATCTAATGTAAAGAAAGTTACGGCAAATTGATAAAAAAAAAAAAAAGTCTCTGCCTTTAGTGCAAGAAAAGGGAGAGAATGTTACCCAGTTATAGTTGTGGAAAACATTTTTATCTCCCCTCCTCCCCCCAATTTATACAATTTACCATAACTGTCATGTACTTAAAAATCTCTCAGTGACAAGTCTTTTGTGTTTCCTTAAACTGGTGAAATCTTTATTATGCTGAATATGACAGGTTAATGATCAAGTAGGAAATCATGTGACACTTATTAATGCTGCTTTTGATGATATAAAATTAACTTTATCCTTTCTACAAGGTAAAATCATAAGTAATAGTATAACGGAAAGACTTTTTAAAAAATCTTTTAAAGTCACATTAGCGCTGGTGGAAGGTGTCAGATTAACAACACTGAAGACTGATTCCTTGTCTTTATCCACACAAAAGATACATATCAGGCAATTGAAGAGACATAAACCCTCATGTTTCAGGTCTAAAGTCAACCTATGACTAATGAAGAAACTTTCTGTGTGGGTTGCTTATCACACAAATGCCTACTGCAGGGTTTCTTGTACTTTCTTCTGAAGCATCTGGTGCTGGTTGCTGTGGGAGACCAGATGCTGGAATAGATGGATCCTGTTCTGCTGTATGTTTCTGTTACATGCTGCCCTCCATGCCACAGAACTGTTGGGACCTTCTGTTTGTTCTGTGCTTGTATAATGCCTTACACAGTAGGGTCTGTGACTAGTGTCTCTTGGTGCTGCAGTAATACAAATGTTTAATTATACAGGGAGTGCCATTGACTACTTATTCAGTCATTGGCCACTCAGCTAAAACTACCATAGAGTGTCAATTGTAATGGTGATTTTCATGTTGGGGAATGGTTCTAGAATAGTGTAACAGAAGAAGATAAATCCCTGTGTTTTTAAGACCTAATCCTGCAGAGGATCATGCATTGTATGATTTTTATACCATGACTAATATTGTCTCCCTTATTCGCTTATTAGTTTTCTTCATATGGTTCTTCATTTCCACGCTCTGTAGACTGTCCTCCTACATAGTTTTTTAATAAACAGATTTTATGCTGGAACACAGCAACACTTCTAACAGCCACTTGCTCCTTTTTATTAAGTAATTGTTTACCTAATTATCTTTAATTTTTGTGGAGCATTTTGAATATACTCATTTAGTTTTGAAGTGGCATGAATCATAGTCTTCAAAATGGTGCGGGTTCCAGTTTCAGTGGATGGATGACAGTCTTTCAAGTAAACATGCACCTTCTTTTTTGGCTTCAGTGTACGCCTTTACTTGGGAGAAATTAGGTTGGCTGCCTTTATATTACTTAAACATTTGTAGTTCAGTGTTTGCAAAGTTCGGTGAACGTAAGAATGGCCATACTGGGTCAGACCAAAGGTCCATCTAGCCCAGTATCCTGTCTGCCAACAGTGGCCAATACCAGATGCCCCAGAGGGAGGGAACACAACAGGTAATCCTCACGTGATCCCTCACGTCACCCTGGACTCTGTCCCTACCCTCTAGCGTATCTACCTCTCCCCCTAGCTTAGTGTCATCTGCAAACTTGCTGAGGGTGCAATCCATCCCCCCATCTAGGTCATTAATAAAGATGTTGAACAAAACCGGTCCCAGAACCGAACCTTGGGGCACTCGGCTAAAAACTAACCGCCATCCTGACATCGAGCCATTGATCACTACCTGCTGGGCCCGACCTTCCAGCCAGCTTTCTATCCATCTTACCGTCCATTTATCCAATCCACATTCCCTTAACTTGCTGGTAAGTATATTGTGGGAGACCGTATCAAAAGCCTTGCTAAAGTCAAGGTATATCACATCCACTGACTTCCCTATATCCACAGAGCCGGTTACCTCATCATAGTAGCTAATCAGATTGGTCAGGCACGACTTGCCCTTCATGAATCCATGCTGACTATTCCTGATCACCTTCCCCACTTCCAAGTGCTTCAAAATGGATTCCTTGAGGATCCCCTCCATGATTTTTCCAAGGACTGAGATAAGACTGACTGGCCTATAGTTCCCAGGATTCCCTGGATTATCCTTCTTCCCTTTCTTAAAAATGGGCACTACATTTGCCTTTTTCCAATCATCCTGGATCTCTCCCAATTTCCATGACTTTCCAAAGGCTCCTCAATGACATTTGGCAACTCCCTCAGTACCCTCGGACGTATTAAGTCTGGACCCATGGATTTACGTACGTTTAGCTTTTCTAAATAGTTCCTAACCTGTTCTTTCCACACCAAGGGCTGTCCACCTTCGTCCCATATTGCATCACTTAGCACATTAGTCTGGGAGCTGATCTTGTCCGTGAAGACAGAGGCAAGGAAAGCATTAACTACTTCAGCTTTCCCCACATCATCTATCACTAAGTTACCACCCTCATCCAGTAGGGGCCCCACACCTTCTTTGATCATCATCTTCTTGCTAACATGCCTGTAGAAACCTTTCTTGTTATCCTTCACATCCCTTGCAAGTTGCAATTCCAATTGAACTTTCCCCTTCCTGATAACTCCCCTGCGTTCTCGAGCTATACATTTATATACATCCCTGATCATTTGTCCAAGTTTCCACTTTTTGTAAGCTCCCTTTTTGTGCTTAAGTTCACCAAGGATTTCCCTGGTAAGCCAATCTGGTCTCCTCTCATATTTGCTTCTCTTGCTATGCATTGGAATGGTTTCTTTCTGTGCCTTCAATAAGGCTTCTTTAAAATACTGCCATCTCTCCTGGGCTCCTTTCCCCTTCATGTTAGCATCCCAGTGGATTCTGCCCATCAGGTCTCTGAGGGAGTCAGTCTGCTTTTCTGAAGTTCAAGGTGTGTATTTTACTACTCTCTTTTCTTCCTTTGGTCAGGATCCAACACTATGTAATCCGCAGTAACCCGCTGAAGGGCCATATCGTTAGTTCCCATGTGGACAAGCAGGAAGGGGTAGCGAGCTGAAGGTTTGATCATTTTGGTAAGCCTCTCAGCCACATCCTGAATTCGAGCTCCCGGTAAGCAGCACACCTCTCGAGATTCCAGGTCCGGACGGCAGATGGATGGCTCAGTCCCTCTTAGGATGGAGTCCCTGACCACCACCACCCACCTTCTTCTTTTGGGGGTGGGGGTCACAGAACGCCCCTCCCTAGGACTATGCATCCCATGCCTTCCAGTTGAAGTGGTTCTCTTTGCATTTCTTCCTTGTGAGGTCCCTTCCAAAGCATTCTCCATCGCAGAGCCTGTGGAAACCAAGGGTTTTTGTACTTTTCTTTGTCTCTTTCACCTAAGAAGACAAACATGTCAACACTTTTAGACTTCTGGGAGAGATCCTGACCAAGGAAAGGTTCAGTCACCCTCTTGCTGGAAGACTGGGGATAAGAAAGGCCATCTTAAGTAGAGCCTTGAACTAAAACTTCCTTGATTAAATTTTAGAGACATGAAGTAGGTAACGTTAATATTTTTTATTGTACCAACTGTATTAAACTGGCGCGCTCTGAGTATTTTGGTGGTCCCTTCCACAATGTGATCACCTCTAGCAGAGTGTTCTTGTTTTGATGAAGGAAATTTGGAGAGTATTGAGATATATATCCTAGGCTTCTTCCTCAGAGCATGTACTATGGTGTCTGAGTGCCTGGCTGTAGAAAACAGATTTTTTGGTGTGTTTTGGGTGGTTACTGGATCTATGAAAGTCGATATAGTGACTTGTGGGTTCCATTGTTGAAGCGAATTGTGATGTGGGAGTATTCCAGAAAAAGTTTAATGAATAGATGGTGGTTATTGGATTTGCACTACAACTTCATGAGGGGGTTTAAGTAGTATGTCCAGAGGATAAGAAATCATCAGTGTATCTGAGGTATGTCATTGGTTTTTATGGTGCATTTGTCCAGAAAATCTTCTTTCAGATGGGCCATGAAGAAGTTGGCAAACTGGGGAGCCGTCCTAATACCCATGGGTGGTCCCATGGTTTGGACAAAATATTTGTTGCTGATTATAACATTGTTGAGTGAGAATTAAATGGATGTGTTTGATGATGATGTTTGGGGTGGATATCTGTAAGTTGTCTTTTATCTTATAAATATTTGAGGCTGCCAGCTATACGGTCATTGTGAGGGCATTGTCAGTACCTTTTTAGAGCTAAAGAAGAGCTTTGTGCAACTTGAAAGTTTCCCTTTCACCAATGCAAGTTGGCCCAATAAAACATGTTACCTAACCCGCCTTGTTTATCTAATATCCTAGGTCTGACACAGCTAAAACACTGCATACAACAGTTGATTAAGTTTTAGACATTTAGATGCGTGTTTTCATTTTTATTTGTTTATAACCATATCTATCTTTATCTCTCATATCTGAATTACTTTAAAATACTTATTAGTTTTGTTAATAAATGTTTGTTATTTTTTAATCTAAATCAATCCACAGCTGTGTTTAAATTGAACTATCTGGTAACTCAAATTAAAGTAGTAAATGATTGAATATAGGCTCTTTCCAGCAGCAATTAACCTTCATATCTGAACTGTCCAGAGAGAGCTAGCCGTTGCAGAACACATATTTGGGGAAGATTCAGGACGTGGAGTGCTGTGGGGTTGCTCTGAAAATGGTGACCATGGTTGGTGGAAATCATTGTGTTGTGGCTGGTATGTCACTGGCCAGCTGATGGGGTCAGAGCTTCTGGATCAGGGCTGCGGCTGTGCGTACATGCACTGGGTGTGACCTGCAAGGTGGTAGGTTGGTTGTGAGCAGCCTAAGTTTGGATCTACAGTAGAAAAACATTGGGGGACTAACAGGCGGAGACTTCTAATTGTGGCATGTACCTTGATCCATTAGAATGAATATTGATGAACTTATTTTGGCTAACTTCAAAAATAGTAAATTTGACTTGGTCATGAAAATTTAAAGATTTGCATTACATTTAGGAAAAATGTAATAGACAGGTACTTGTGTGAAGGACCAGAGAGGGCAGGAGAGAGAAAAATTGCTAATTGCAACAATAGTAAAAACTAAAGGATAGAAGCGGCATAGTGAAATCAAATACGGAGAAAAACAAGAAACCTAAGTAACATTAAAGGAATAGAGGGCAATGAGAAAGCAATTATCATGAAAGCATGAAATATTCACAACCTCCCCCCAGCATTTATTAATTCATTATAATTGCTTTTTCATCTTCCTCTGGAAACTAGTGGTAATTCCTATATTTAGGTTGCTTAAGACTTTCCCTTATAAAAGATTCTTAAGACCTTTACTGAAAAGCTATAACGTCTCTGTAGCTTGCAGCAGGCCTTTAAAATTAATCAGGGAGAAAGCCCTAAAACTAGGGCAGGAGTAGGAAATAAAGAAACAGCGCTTCACCAAGGTTAGCCCGTTGTGGGCTGCTGACGTTATATTTACCTGCACTTCTGCAAGTATGGGCAATCTCAGTTCCCATTGACTAGGAATGACGATTTGCGGCCAGTGGGCACTATAATCCCCCATACCTGCAACTGTACAGGTAAATACATTATTGGGCACACCAGGGACTAATCTGGCAGGCAGGATCTGCCCTGCAGGCCAGTATTTGCCCACTCCTAGACTAAGGACTTCCTTTCAACTTGTCCATTGTATTTTCATTCAGGTTTGGTTGAGGACTAATCTACAGATATTTTTTGTATTGCTGTAAATATCTGTTTAGAAGCCAGTATAGATAGAGGTACGTCTTCCTAGCATGGACATTGTTATAAACTGTTCTTAATACCTTCATATTAGGTGTAACAATGTCTATACTCGAAAGACTGTATCTCTTTAAGTATAGCTGTTTATAAATACAAATTGTGAGCAGACAGGATTTGAGGTATAATTAACTAATCCTCATTTCCCTTCCAGAACAGAATTTGGGCATCCCGCCAAACTCACTAATAGCTTGACATAGGCTGCCACTGAAGCCAGAACAGGTCATGGAGGACCTAGGAAGTGTGGGAGTCACCGCAGTGGTTGAGGAAGGTGGGCGAGAGATGTAGACAGGGATGACACATCCGTCTGGAGCGCTCTCAAATCCTAAACTCCTTGATCAACCCCCTTTCAGTGCAGCACTTATCTCCTGCAAGCCTATCCCCCTTTTGGGATTCATCCTAGTCCTGTACTTCAGGCAGTAACAGTCACCGTGGAAGATAACGGGGTCATTCATATTCTTTATAGTGATATTATTATGATATGAGTGTGGCATAATTATGCTGCATTTTGTATAAGATGGGTCATGTAAGATATCATGGAAATGGTTATGATTTTCTGAATAGGATTTATCTTATTTGTATGCATGTAGAAGTTATTAATATTGACTCCATATCGATATTTCAAATATAGTTACAACTGGGCGACTCCCATTAGGCAAAATGCTTCCAGTCTATATAGCCAGCTGTGAAGGGCCTATTCAATGTGATGGACCATTAGGAAAAAGCAGTAGATCTTTGGAGATGCATTACCCCTACCTGGTAGGCCTTCCAAACAATCTATAAGTAATGGCTGCCATGACACCGCAAGATATGCAAGGGGATGTGACCAGGCCACATGACTCTGGACTCCATTTTGGGATGTGTGTTTTTCCACAAACTGGTCTAGAAACTGATTTTAGAACAAAGGGTTCCCACCATACACTAAAGCGATACAAGGCAGGGAGTGATATCCTTTGTTCTTCACTCCCTGCGCAACAGGACTCCTGGAGATACCTGATGAACAAAGAATGAACTGGGGGAAGTGCTGGATCTAGGCTAAAGGAAGTGTGTGAAAAATCTGGGGATCCCAAGCTGCACGGCAAATATAGCTTGCTCCTTAGGAATTTGCAATCCTGCTTTTATCATCATCCATCTGGGTGAGGGACTGTGAATTCATATCCAGTCTATTTAGTATTTTAAGCTTAGTTTGCAGAGGTTGGTTGGTAATCTGCTTTGATATGTTTGTTATCCCTTATAATATCTTAAAAATCTGAATTTTGTAATTAATAAACTTGTTTTTGCTTTATTTAAATCAGTGAGTTTGAATGAATTGCTTGGAAATTGAGCTCCAGGGGCAAAAGCTGTTGCATTTCTTCTCTACGTTGAGGGAGGACTCTATGAACTTACATGATACGGTTCCCTGTGCAGCGCAAATGGTATAATTTTGGGTTTATACTATCAGAAACGGGTGCATGCCTATGGAACTGGGAATTATCTTGTTTGTAGCATCTCAATTACTGGTTCATGCAGTGGCTGGTCAGAGAGCCTACATGTATCTGTAGCTGGGTATATCCCTTCCTGTGTGCATGCTGTTGGAAATGATGGACCAGGAGCGGGTATGCAGCTTGTCATGCGGTATAGTGTGAGTGGGCGCTCAGGCTGGAGAATCAGAGGACTACGTGATACCCCAGTTCCAGGTGGCACCCCCTAGAAGGAACCTGTCACTCATGCATAATGGGACATGCTGCTAGTTGCGCATAACAGAGTTTGGTTTTTTTCTTTTTTTCTTTAAAAATTAAAGAAGAATGGGAAATTGCATACAAAAACTGCAGGAAAAGAATATTATTTATTTACCAGAGACAAAAACTGAACAGTTAGGCAATGCTAGATTTTACAGTTGTCTGTGCAACCTTAATTTGCCTCCCTTGCGTATGTGCTCTATGATGTAGTCTTTAATCACATATTTCCTCCCCACAGGAACGCCTATTGTTCAATGCACAGAGTGGACACAAAAGGGAACAGAATTAAGGTTCTCTGAACAACCATAAATCTGGCTTTTTCTCACATTTAAGTGCTTGACTTTTACAACCTAAATAATGTTCTTTTATGTAGGTCTTTGTATGATTGTAATTGTTAGGCATCCTTTTTATCATTTCTGTAAATCTTTCTGTATGCTCTGGTATCCTTGCCTTAACTTAGAAGGCAATAAAAGACAAAGGTATAGTGGTCTCCGCATAAAAATTTGGAATCTTCCTTTCTGTCAAACTATTTACCAGTTTTACCAACATCCCATTTTTAATATTGGGAGAGAGGGGAGGGGACGATGAGTTTTGGAACACAAAAACCTCATGTGGGACATTTACTTATGCCATGTGAGCTTTTGAGGAATGTTCTTCCTTCCAAAATAAATAATAATGTACTTTCCTATAACTAGATACATTTTTAATAGTTACCTGGCAGCAAAGCCTGGATTTAAATGAGAAAGAAATAATCAGGGACTCATTGCCAATATTTTAGCCTAGGGCTAACCCACAGATATTCCCTGTAGCATGTGATAAACTGTATGGGTCAGGACGTTTGTTGGAAGAAAGGAATAGTTATTTTCGCTTTTTAAACAAAAGTGCTTTCTCATAACCAGTAAGAGAAGTCACATAACTTTGCAAACAAACTTCTATTAAGCAATTTGCTGGAAATGGTTAGGCTCTCTGGTCCTGAAAAGTATAGAGTATATTTCCAATACAGTTCACATTTCAACTTGTATAGATTGATGTGACGGTAAGGAGGGGCCAATTATTATAGTACAGCCTGGGAGGTCTCGTCCCCAAGACATCATTTGAAAATATCCACCACAGCCTTGGTTCTCATGCAGGGGTATGCGTACCTTTGAAGATACACAGAGGTCTTCAAGAGGATCCATCAACTCATCTAGATATTTACCTAGTTGTACAACAGGCTACCTAAAAGGCCACAGTGAAGTCAGTACAAACTACAATTTGTAATTTCATTCATGTTGTTTATATTACTTAACTTTATATGCAGTACACTGACATGTAAGTACAGTATTTACATCCTAATTGATAATTATATGGTAAAAATGAGAAAGTCGGCAGTTTTTCCAGTGTGCTGTGACACTTTTTTGTATTCTTGTGTCTGATTTTGTAAGCATATGGCTTCTATGTGAGGTAAAATTTGGGTATGCAGGACAAATCCGACTCCTGAAAGGGGTCCAGTAGTCTGGAAAGACTGAGAGCCGCTGCTCTACATAATGCAGTCTACTCCATTCAAAGAGTTCCATTCAAAAAATCAATTAACCCCCCCCCCCCCGCCCCCCCAACCCTCACAAGCCAACTTGTGAGCCTTGGGAGCAAGTCCGCAGTATTCGAAGATAAAAGGAACTACATCAGTGTCACGGAAACTGCCCTCATTCTCCTTTTTAGTGGCAGAATTAAAATGGGGCCTGGAAGAAAATCCAAGTACACACTCGTCTGTGCCATCCCCAGCCCAGCCTAACTCAGAAGTGGTGGGGAAGGGAAGGTTCCCGACTTCAAATTATTTTTGAAACCCCCCAAAATAGTTTGATTTGGTTGGCAAGCCTCTGACAGTAGAGCTGGGAGAACATTAGGGGAGTTAAATGCGCCTTAGCCAAGCTTTGATTAGATTACCATTCAGCTGATTAGACTCCCTGCATCTCCTCTTGGGATTGAGCATGGGTAACTGTCCAGCAGGGTGAATTGTGTCTGAAACACAGAGCTTCACTTGGATATGCTGTAATTGGGAGGGCATACACTTGGGCAGCCACTGTGGCGTTTTACCCTATTGCAGATGTGTTTCAGATACAGAAAAAAACAAAAAATATATATTGGCATTGGAAAAGGTTCAGAAAAGAGCAACAAAAATGATTAGGGGTTTGGAACGGGTCCCACATGAAGAGAGATTAAAAAGACTTGGACTTTTCAGCTTAGAATAGATGAGACGAAGGGGGGAATCTGATAGAGGTCTATAAAATCATGACTGGTGTGGAAAAAGTAAATAAGGAAAAGTTTTTTACTTATTCCCACAATATAAGAACAAATGAAATTAATAGGCAGCAGGTTTAAAACAAACAAAAGGAAGCTTTTCTTCACTCAGCGCACAGTCAACCTGTGGAACTCCTTGCTAGTGAATGCAGTGAAGGCTAGAACTTTAACAGGGTTCAAAAAAGAGCTAGATAGATTCATGGAGGTTAGGTCCATCAATGGCTATTGCCAGGATGGGTAGGAATGATGTCCCTAGCCTCTGTTTCTTCGGATGTGGATGACGGGAGTGATCACATGAGGATTACCTGTTGTGATCCGTTCCTTTGGGGCATCTGGTATTGGCCACCTTCGACAGACAGGACACTGGACTAGATGCACCTTTGGTCTGACCCAGTATGGCCATTCTTATGTTCTATGAGACAGGTTCAATGGTGGGACTGGGGTTGAACTGGCAGGACGGGGTAGAAGCTCTCCCACTCCACGTTGAATGAGCCCCCTCACAGCAAGCCCATCACTAAATTGCTCCTGGCTCTCACTCCCACATGCCACAACCACACCAGAATCACTCCAGTAGCTTCTATTCCAGGCTCTCTTCCCTCACAGTTACTCTTCTCCTGTATGGTCGCCATGTGCGCCTCCCCCTCCCCCGTGTTACTGATCTGCGTTGGATCCTGCACTGACTTATCTGGCAGCTGAAAGATGTCATGCATTAAGCTGCAATAAACTTGGCTTTTGTAGAGGGTCGGTAGTAGAGCAGATGATGGGACCCAGTGATCGTTGCTCCTTAGTTATTTTTAACTCTTGCCAAAGACAGCATCTCCTTCCCTAATAGACTCTTTTGCTGTGCAGAATTACCTTAGCTGAGAGCATAAAAGGGCAGGAAAATGTAGCTATAGAAATACCTTTTCTAATTTATTTGGCAAACACATTGGTAGGCAAGTATATTCTCTCGCTCATTGCCCCTTAATCACTTGGTGGCTAGAGAAAATCCCAGAAGAAAACTTAATAAATCACCGAGAAAGGAAAACTTGTCACCAATTGAATATAGGAAAACATCTTTGTAAGCTAAAAGTTTACTAATGCTGCATTTGAGTATGTAATCTCTTATTCTTTTAAACAATATGCCCACCATTTATTTGAGAAGCAGATCATGACTGAGATGTTTCATGTTTCTCTACTGTGTATGAGTCAGTGAAAATATCAGGGGGAGAAGAACATCTGCCTCTATGATAGAAAGAGAGCATACACAGGGTGCATAATTACAATAAGCAGTAAACCAATGAAAATCTACAGAACTTGAGATTCGTGCGGAATACTAAATGTTAGAAAGCTGTTTGCACAAAGATTTTGGTGACTTCATCTGAAGCAATTGTTTGTAAACATCCAGCTCTCTAGAGTAAATTATTGCTTTGAAGCAAATTGTAATTATTTCAGAGTGTGTCTATCTCTTACTTCAGCAGCAACTATTTTTAACTGCAGAATTGTTTGCATTATCATATCTAAAGCAGGATGAATTTCTGTGATGTGGTTTTGCACAATTATTTTAGCAAATTTGAATTTAGATACTGTGGGGATGGAATACATTGTCATCCTTTTGCTGAACAGTAAACATGTATCAGGGCTCTGCAGGTCAGTTTCACCTCAGAGGAGAAGTCCATGAGAGTGAGTGTTGCTATTTTCTTAATGTTAACCTGTTGCATTTATACTGAGAGGTTGTCACAAACAACATGCTGGTAAGCCCCTCTTTTGGAACTCTCAGCCCAAAAACCACCCCCAATATTGCTGAAGAATAGAGTCTAGTGAAAGATTAAAGCAGTCACAAACAACTTGCTGTTTGCAACAGCTTCCCCAAAGAGAGAGAGTGCACCACAGACCAAACAACACAACAATATTTTTCAAATTAAACTTTTATTTCCATGCCATGCTGTTTTTTGGGAACTGGCATAATGGCACCATCAGTTAAAACCTGCTACCTTTACCTTGCACCTGGAAAGGTTGATTAACTTTATGCACATCAGTTCAGCGCAACTATGCATGTGTATTAAGTGAGACATATGCGCAAGTCTTGCAGGAGAATGCCCGTGGCCTGTTTCTGTGCCCTGGTTAGGTTCTGTGAAAGCTGTGTTGTCCCACCAAGTCAGCAGAGCAGAAAGAGACCCAGCTGACTGCTATTCTGGACACATACTAAAAAAATTGGATCAGAATTTTTTTTTTGCTATTTTAGGCATTCAGTACTCAATGATGCAACTGGCTCATTTAAAAATAAACTAGATGTTACCTTTTTAAAACAAAAAATAAAACTCTCAATATTTTCTTCTGTGCATTCTATTTTGCAGTAATATTTATTTTTATTGTCATTTATTGCCCAAACACTCTCTAAATATCTATGAGAGGATCTTATGATTATAACTACATTATTGCCGCCTTAACCTGATCTACAGGTTTTGACCATATTGGCACTGTGCTAGGATATGGCTGTACTAGACAAATGGAACTTTGGGACTAAATATTGCATTGAATGTGCCAAAAAAATACAGAACTTGATTTTGCAGCTAGTTGCTAATGGTTTATTTTTCTTTTAATCTTGGTGGCACCTCTGGCTATGTAACGGCTCCAGCTCTTTATTAGATAGTATGTAAAGCGGCAGCTCAGAGCTAATTGCTGCTAAATAGAATGTTTTAAAAGCTAGAGCAAATCTTAAATTTAATTTCTAATGAAGACTTTCAAAGAAAAATGTTTCACATAATATTTGTGCTTTTGTTTTGTCACAGCCAAGCATTTAGAATGTGCCCTAGTACTTAGATACAGTATGATAGAAATAGCCTTGAAAAACAGCACGTCCGTTGCTGGTCACATTTTACGTTGATTGCCTTCTAGAGAGACATTAACAGGTTTTACACAGATTTTTTTTAAAAAATGAGGGGGAACATTTTGGCATGATTCTATGATCTCGCTCTCCATTTGTTGTTCTTTTTAATATCTTGTTTTTCTCACCTTTGCCCTTGCAAATTGCAAGCACAGCATCAGAGAGATCCAAAGACTGGCCAATAGCGTTTGCAAGTGATAAAATAGTAAGCAGTGTCAGTCTTACAACACAAGTACGCTTCCAAAATTACACAATAAGACAATGTTCACAATATTACAATTCATTTTTTGTAGCTCACTCACTGACTGGCGATGCTCCGCCCCTTACATATCCATGAGGGCATGGTTGACCATATTATAGGAAGTGCAATGAAAATTTAGTTCTCAGAAAGTCTGGAAGGTTTAATGAGAGTCTCCAAAGGTGCAGAACATTCTAGGAGGTTAGTGAAAAATGAATCCACATATGGAATAGCTGAAACATTTTACTTCAGATGTTCTGTTTTCCCATTTGTCATTAACAACAAAACCAGCACCTTAAGCCTAGCATCCCAGGAAGTTGCCTAGGTCTCCTGCCCATAAACCTGGTCCTGGCTACCCATAATATTGGCACATTTAGTAAAGTAGATCTTGTTGTTTCCCCATAGAGGCACCATATGGATGCACTCACTTGCACTGCTTCCTTTTAGCCGTGTTGTTATAATGACATTTAGAGCCCTGTGCAAATATAAAAATTCACATCCAATCTGCATCCGCCAGGCTCAACTCATCTGATCCGCAATCCATGATGCAGATTTTACTAGCATCTGCATAGCAGACCATATGGAGGTGAGAGGAGAAGGAGCATAGAGGAAGGAGGAGGGGGCTGGGTTTTGCAGGCAAGAGGCAGGCAGCATGAGAGCAGGGACTGGGAGTAAGGGGCAGCAGGGACCCAGGGTTGGGGCTCCACTCGTCAGTGCTCGCCAGGCAGAGGAGGGGGTGGGGGACCAGGTAGGGCTTGCATTTGTCCCCTCCTGTAGGGAGATTTAGGACGGAGCTTGTTTTTGCATCCTTTCCCTACCAGCAGTGTTGGGGCATGCGCTTGCACCCCTCGCTTGGCGGCCAGGTGGCGGGGAGGAGGTGGGCGAGCCCTGAGGAGGTATCCATTCCACCATGCATGGATATGCAGGGCTCCAATTATATTACTTTGACAATAGATTCCCAATGAATAAGAGCATTATGAGAGCTTGGAAGCATAGCTTGTGCGGCACCGACCTCCAGAATGAAAGGATATATAATTCTCTTTTGGCAGTTGGTTGTGCTTTGCGTAGCTTTTTAAATTTCCCTTTGTGATGCGCTTGCTTTTGCCTTGTTTCAGAGTGTACCCATGGTGAGTAACTGTCATTCAACGTAAGCCTGAAATGTAGAGGTTTTACACAGATAGGATTTTACAAAACCTAATGCCATCTGAATAACAAATAGGTTGATGAGTTTTGTTTGGATTTCAATGAAAACATATTTTTAAAAAGGTAAGAAAGTAACTGAGCGGTCTAGTTGTACTTCTGAAGCAGGGTGACCAGAAAAAAGCCAACGATGGGTATGTACCAGGCATTTGCTGCCCCCTTTCCGTGGCCCTCCTGCCTTGGCACACACTGCCCTGAAAAGATGCTTTGCTGGAAGCAGGGTGGGGAGAGCACAGCGAGTTCAGATTTCTAGGTATTCTCTAGAACTGGTTTCCCGCAATTGGCTGCAGACACAGCCAGTAAGAACTGGACCACTAGTACCTTACTGGAGCGGATAGAGACTAATCAAGGTCTAACAGGTCAGAGGGGAAAAAAAGCTGCTTCTACTAAGGAACAGGTCTGTGCAAAGCCAGGACAGGGAAGGTTCTTCCTTCCCTAACCCAAATAACCAGTTCCGGTCAGGGCCTGACCTTGACAGTATATGCCTTGCATCTCTGTGAAAGACTGTTCATAAGTCTCAGAGGGGTAGCCCTGCACAATGAGTACTCTTGTGGCACCTTAACTATAGTATTATGAGCTTTTGTGGGCAAAATCCACTTCATCAGATGATGAGCTGAAGAAGAAGAACAGAAACCAAACGTTTTATAACAGAAAAAAGGTACCTGTCAATTGTAGGACTGAGGCTAATTAAGTGGACTGGAAGTGAGCCTACTCTAGCTTTTGATGTAAAAATGAAGTGTTGAGTACAGGGAAGACTGGCTTTATAATGCGCCATCCAGTTAATGCCTTTGTTCAAGCCCATGGAAACAGTGTCAAATTTGCGTATGTTGTTTGTTATGGACTTTAACACCGAGGGGGCTATTTTGTTTTCTGTAAACTTGTGACCCACCCTATGGGGGCTGCTGGTGTCACGTGAGCCCTTTACAGTGGGTCACAAATAAATTGCCTTTTTTAATGAATCTTGTCACTTTAATAACCTTCATTGTTGTTAGTGAGACAGATAAGGAATTAACATCTTGACCATGTCTCTTTTAAATAGATTTCCATTTCTTTATTGTATATTGAATAGCATCTGGTGTTTGAATAATCAAATAGAAATGAAGTAGGGAAAAACAACATATTGATTCATGCTAATATTTTATTTTGTTTGTGGTGGTTTTACTAGGCTTTCCCTGACTCACTGAAACAACAGATTGTCTCCTGATCCTTACATGTCACACCCAAGCGATCAGTTTTATCATATTTTATCAGTAGCTCACTTTCAAACTGGGACAACACATGTAATGAGGTCTGCCCTGAGTGTGATGCTAATCAGTATTTTCATTAATGGCTAGGGTAATAAGCTTATATGCTTATACCTATAAAATCTACAGATAAAATTAAGCTGGGAGGGGTTGCAAACACTTGGGCCATGGTTAGAAGTTAAAATGACCTTGATCAATTATAGAATTGATTTGAAATCAATGAAATGAAATTCAGCAAAGTTCAAAATACCGTGTATACAAAAGTAACATGTCCAGCTTAAAGCTCCACAAGATAGATTGTGCACAAATGGGAGAGAGTCCAGATGGGAGCAACAGAAATGATAACCAATGTAGAAAACCTGGCCCATGAGGAAAGGCTAAAACAGGGCATGACTAAAGTCTTGAGAGGAAAAAAATGGAGGGGGGACCTGAGGCTGACAGTCAATTATTTCCCATGTCCAATGAAGGTAGGACAAGAAGTAATTGACTTAATCTGTAGCAAGAGAGATTTAGGTTAGATATACCAATAGTTAAGCACTGGAATGGGCTTCTAGAATCGCATCATTGGAGAATCCCCATCATTGGAGGCTTTTAACAACAGTTTGAACAAACACCTATCGATGATGGTTTATGGATACTTGGTTCTTCCTCAGAGCAAGGGGCTGCACTAGATGACTTTTCATTGTCTTTTCCAGCTCTACATTTCTCTGATTTTTAATGGGATAGCATTGTTTTAAATTTTTCTCACAATGTTTATTTTGTGTTAATGAGCGTTCGTAACAGATAAAACAAGTAAAACAGGAACATTGCTGTAAAATTATTTCTGAAATCCTCAAGAAAACAATGTTTAACACAAAATGTTCTGCATTATTTTCAATGCAAACACTTCAGCATTTGGCTAATGCAGGGGTAGGCAATAATATTTGGGGGGGGGGCATTCCAAGAATTTGGAAAGTGGTCAAGGGCTGCATTCTTCCATGATGTTAATGGAGGTGATGCAACGCCTGGGATGGATATTGGGTATAGAAGGGAGCTTGTGGTAAGGAATTGGGGTGCAGGAGGAGGTGTGGAGTCTGGGAGGAAGTTCGGGTGAGGGAGGTAGTTGTGACCTGGTGCAGTGCACTGGGGTGCAGAGGTGTGTGCAAGGATTTGGGTTGTAACCCAGGGGCAGAGGGTTGGGCTGCAGGGTCTGAGAGGGGGTACGGGTGCAGGAGGGGTGGCAGAGGGTTTGGGTTATGTTGGGTAGGGGAGCAGGAGTGGAAGGGAAAAGGGTTTGGGGGAGGTAGGAGATAGAGTGCCAGAGGCATGTTCTGGCTGGGAGACTTAATTGGGTGACTCCCAACCAGCAGGTTTCTAGGTCACGTGCATCTTTGAATGGCTGCGAGCCTCAAGGGAGGGGGAAAGAGTACTTCATGCACTGCATGTTCTTCAAACAGGCAGCTCCTATCAGCCGGTTTTCAGCCAATGGGATTGTGCTCAAGGCCCTGGGCTTGCAGCTGTTCAAAGACAAACAGGTCTCTACAGCTGCTTTTCTGAGTGGCGTGTGGGGTGGAGCAGGTAGGGAGCTACCTGAGGCTCCCTGCTGGTCTGCGGGTGGATCCGGTGGCTTGGAGGTCTGTATTTTGTCCAGCCCTGGGCTAATATATGAGAATCAAAGTGAAAGTGACTAGAATCTGTCTAGTGTAATTTTATTTTTCCAAAGTGAAAAATTGAAGTAATTTCTATAGGAATTAGGTGCCTAAACACTGTTAAAATACCTCTAAGTCCCTGTTTGCATCTTTTACAATCTGGCCCTTGATCTCTGAGTAAAATGGGAATGGTAGCACTTTCCTACCTCACAGGAGTAATATGAGAGCAAATGTGTTAATTATCATGTATTCAAGCACTGTGCTAATGGGGGCCAAATAGGTATCTTAGATACAAATAATACATACATGAAATAGAGTCCTTATGAAACAGCCTTGACCAAAATCAGAGGATTATGGATAGATCTCATGGTCTAATGTTTGGATGGGCAGGAGAGAGAGACTCCAACCCCAAAATAGAAATCTACATTTTCTCATTCCCCCTTAAGAACATTTTTACAAGCATAAATTGCCTGAAATAGCTGCCAATAATATGTTTTCTGTTTTCGGGCTATGAAACTGAGGGAACCAGTTTTAATATCTACATCATCTCCTTCCTCTTGGGACTGAAACTGGTTACCATAGCAAAACTGCAAGGAAACTGATAAGTAAGTACAGTAGTACCATTTGGCAAACAGGATATAAATTCATTTGTATTAAGTAGACAGAGGGCTATGGAAAAATTAATGAGACAGAAAATCTTTAGTTTTGCCTTAATTTATTTTTAAAACACCTGTGAACAAAGTGATTTTAATCATATGCCAAGTACAGTACCCTTCCTCACACGCTGCTCATAAAATAATGTGGGGAATATCAGGTGGACTGTGAGGCCTAAGAGAAATATTACCAAAGCAAAATGCAGCACACTGCTTTGAATAGCAAAAGCTGAGCCTTAAATCTTTGCAGATACTTGATACTCTCAACATTATACTGTAGATTTCTCTTTTTGTTCAAGCCATGTAATATTACACTCTAAATCAGCTTTCGTTTAGGAGGGTAAATACCAGCTTACATCCATTGCTGATGAATGTTCATTGCAGTATAATTTGTTATCTCAGTCTTGTATAGTGTGATTTTCTGAGTCGCTTTCATAAATCAGTCTCGGCAGTCCTGTGGATTTGTCTGAAATGAAGTAAATGGAACCCTCTGAAAATCATGTTCCTATTTTAGGTACCATCTATATGTTGCTTTGATCATGTTTGTTGAGCCCATTGGATATTATCTGTCTCCGTGGACATCTTGGATGTTGTGCCATGAATGAGACAGCTGAGCAATTTAAGACACCAATGCCGGAATTGTAGCTGCATCTGTAGACCCCCTCTGACTTCAACAGGGCTTTGTGCTGGCACAGGGGTCTGCCTGCATTAGAGCTCATTGTAGGAGTGAGATCTTTTGCCTAGTGAAGGCTTGTCTACATGGGAATACTCAGGATTGTTAAAAGGAATTGATTAATACCTTTGAAGGATTAAACTACCGCAAACTAAGGCCATCTCACTTCTGAATGAGAGCTTTGAGGAGCTTGAAGGGTGCGTCTAAACTTTCATGGGTGTCTCTGTATTGACAACTCTGAGTCTATTTTCTCTTACACATATTTAAATTTAGAGCAAGTCCATTGGCTTCAGGAGACTTAATTAACATTCACACCATGGCAATTACAATGAAATATTATAAAGTGCAACCGTCATGTGTTATATATTGTGAGGGGGAGAAGCCTCTGGGGCTACCAGAAAGTAATAAATGGCAGATAAATTATCCCAAGTCTGAACAAATGCCTGCTGCCATGGCAGCCAAATCAGCAGTAACTCCAGATTGATTGAGACACCTGGGGTCAATTAAGGACCTCCTAGAACTCAGTTAAGGCAGGTAGGTTAGTTAAGACACCTGGAGCCATTCTAGAACCTGCTAGAACTAGTTGAGACTCCAGGTGATGGGATGTAAAAAACTGTTTAAAAATGTGACTGTAACTGCTAAAAATCCTAATGGTTACACTGATGCAGGCTCTGCAGCATAAAGTCGGCACCTGGGGAAGAAGAAATGCTGCAGGAGAACAGGAACATAGAGATGCTGTCAGGTACAAGGAAGGAACCCTGGTGGTACAGAGGTGAGGAGCAGGGAGAGCCCTGTTGAGAGAAAAGCCCTTTTGGGCTCCAGAATCCTGAGGAAGGAAAACCCTGACCAATGGGCAAAAGGCTAAAAAAGAAATTTAGTCTGTTGCTTCCATGTCTGGAGGGCCACTGCAGAGGAAGAGATTTTTTTCCTGTCTTTTTCTCCTAGTATGCCAATGATGGGAGTGGCTAAATCAGACAACAGTTTGCCCCTATAGTGGGCCACTGAGACGAGCAATTAGATAGGGAGCTGCCGTTTTCCCCAGGCAGAGAGAGATACTACTCAACCTACTGCTATCAGTTGCACAAGACCCGCCGTGTGACATTAGACGCTTTGTCACAATTTTTATATGAACTATGGTGTGTATGTGTGTTCAGGACTGTATTTTATGCGTACTGACTAAGTAGTTTCAATACAGAGAACTCTGGAGTCAGTTTAAGCTAGTTATATGAATAATGCTATTTAGTGTTAACTCATTGAGTTTGTTTGTAATACTGGATTTGCAGGCCGTCCATCACAATCAACCTATCTATAAAGCAACGTGCAGAGCTTTCTGTAATTCCGATGGAAGTCCTTCCATTTCTTTATTGAATTTTCTTTTCTGTGACTATGAACATCAGTGATTTTTTTTGGGGGGCGGGGGGGGATAATTCTAGAAAAGCCATAGTTTTCTTTGATGTCTGTAAGCGAGTATTTCTACTGAATGTCCTCCTGGAATCGTGACTCTAAAACTACATTTTTCCACAAAATGTTGTAACCTTTTCTTTTGCTCAAATGATGTCTGCTTCATTTCCATACGTACTAGATTTCTCCAATATTATATGATATTAAAGACACACAAATACTTTTACTGGCCCTCCAAAGGCCAGGAAGAATTAAGTTTGGCTGATTTGCATTTAATACTGTGTTGATGTAATATTATTCTTGTCCTCATTAATTAAAGAATTGCTTTAGCCGTTGCTTGGGGGAGGGAGGAATGAAGATCTTTAGATTTATGTTCTTTGCTGTGAATCAAATCCTGAATTCAAGGAAAGCACTGTAACCACTGCCAAAAATGCACTCATGCACTGAAAACTAGCATTAATAGGTGCCCTCATTCTGACTGCAAGCAGCCCATGCACCAAATATGCAATATACTAGTTTTGTGAGTGTGAGTGGGCCATGTTCTCAAGTAATGACTGGTCTACCAATAGGATAAAGTACTTATCCAACAAAACCCTGATGATAAAGGGGAAATAATACTATTCTCCTTTCACATGAATACAAAGAAATACACTTCTGAGAGTGTAAAACAGGGGATTTCTGGGGGCACTGGTGAGAGGGTCAAATCCGGGCAGATTGCTTAGGGGTAGGACTACTTACAGCCCAAGACTGGGGATCCTCCACTGCGAGACACACCAAAACAGTCACAAAGAGCACTGGCTAGCAAGAAGTCATACAAGCAATGCCGCTGGCCTAGATACTCTCAAGCTTTCTTGCGCCACCACCAGTACCACTGCTTACACTGTTGAGAGGTTATAAAAATCAATCTCACCAAATCTGAACAGGTTCTTCAGAACTAGCCACATTCCCAGGACAATTTATACCTCAGAACTTACTCAAAAGAACACTGCGTACCAATCCTTTAGACATTAAAATCTAATTGTTTATTAATAAAAAGAAAGAAGGCAAGGATGAGAGTTAAAATCATTAAAGGAATCAAATTACATACAGTTGCCAAGTTCTTCATGTAGGCTTGTAGCAGGGATGGAAAAATCTGCTGTTTTATAAGTCTCTGGAATACAGCTTCTGTTAGGATGGGTTACCAGTCCTTCCA